>NC_056741.1:1484921397-1485131397 GCF_019279795.1 Protopterus annectens | reverse complement strand
CAGTTCTCACTCACATGAACATTTCTGTACCCGGTTAAACAATCCTCACTCACATGAACATTTCTGTACCTGGTTAAACAGTTCCCATTCACATGAACATTTCTGTCACGTTCACAGTACACTACAACACTCTGGCATATCATTCTGCTTGTAAGTATGGTGTAAGGTACTAAATGCACAGGGTGGTTATTTTTTAAATGGCCAAGATTCTCTAACAAATAAGCAATATATGTTATTGCAGCATATTGTATAAAACAAATGCCCTTTTTATTGTGTTTGTTTTTAAAAAATTCTCCTGCCTACCAGGCATTAACATTTCCAAGAATGACTGGCCAACACATTTCCTTTACGGTAGCCATCAAAGTTTTCTAGTGATAGCAGAAGATCATACCTCCAGGCAGTTGACATACAAAGTTGAATGTGCAAGACCCTGATATGCCTTGTCTCTACAGACATGTGCATTATTCCCTACATCTGCCCTGTAAAACAGCCAACAGGTTATTGCTAACTGCAACTTAGCAGAGCCAAGCACATTTTCTGGTCTGCTCCTGTGGGTAGAACTGTCACTGCACCAAGCTTAGCAGAGTCAGGCACATGCTCTGGGCTACTCCTGTGGGTGGTACTGCCACTGCACCAAGCATAGCAGAGGCAGGCACATGCTCTGGGCTACTCCTGTGGGTGGTACTGCCACTACACCAAGCTTAGTAGAGCCAGGCACATGCTCTGGGCTACTCCTGTGGGTGGTACTGTTACTGCACCATGCTTAGAAAAGCCAGGCACATGATCTGGGCTGCTCCTGTGCATGGTACTGCCACTGCACCAAGCTTAGCAGAGCCAGGCACATGCTCTGGGCTGCTCCTGTAGTTATTCCACTATGCTATGCAATGAGACCACTGTTCATTTGTAACTGGTATATTATGATTTGCTGGCTAAATTCACAAACTGAGAAAAAAGTAAGTATAATGTCATTATTATTTATTTATTTGTTTATATCTGTAGCTCTATCTAACCTTCTGTCTATCTATTTATCTTTAGACAGATAGCTAGATTCTACCTATATTTGCCTTTTAACTCTTCATTTTTTGCAGAGTAATTGGGCTGTACCTCAGACATTTTCTATAGCCATGATGCATTCTTACTATGTAGCATACTATATATAGAACTAAGTGTAAACACCATTCTTCCTGTAACACAACATATCAAGTAATCAGAAAAAGACAGAAGAATGCCATTGCAGCTTTCATTGTTTCCACAGCTGATAAAAGTATACCAAACATGAGCACTTCTCAGCTGTGAAGCTACAATGCAGGTCCTTTTATAATAAGTACCGCACTCAGTTCTCCAAAAGGACAGCAGTACCATGAGTTCTATGGGGTGCGTTGGCATACATCTGATATTATAGTGGGATGATCTTTCTTAGTCAGTGGGAGATATAAAATAATTTTTCATTCACCCAGAGGAATATTCATCCTTGTAAATATGCATACTTTGCACCTAGATATATTTTGTGATTTTTTTTAACCCACCCCATGGCCTAACCCATGTTTCTAGGTTCTCTTGTTCACAGGTGAATACTAAATGAGCTGCACTTATGGGTCATTTTAAGCCTACGTGTTCCTTTTTGTGTTCAAAATAACCTATCTATTTGATTATACATTGGCCTTACCCATAGTGCTTGATAATTATATATTACCCCTCTAAAGAATAACTGGGAGGTAATTTGAGAGCACCCGTGCATGATGGAAAGCACTTTGGAGCTGTCTTTGCCCATTAGTAGTACAGGGGCAGTCCTGGGATAAATCTTCTCTTTCCCATCTATAGATCTATGTTTTGCTTGAATACGGACAGGGATGAACTTTGTGTTATGTGGATCTGGAGTCAGTTTCAGAGCAGTGGTATCCTCTGCAAGATATACTTGTCTCTCCAAACCATTATGTTGATGTTGCAGAAGAGGTTTAGATGTCTAGAATAAGTATTTCTGATGCCTTTTAACTTGCTGATGTGCAGTAAATCCATCAGTAATGGATTGAAGCATATCTTGTATGCCAGACACAGGCTACCTCTTAACAGCCTGTTGAAAACAGAACATAATAACAGGTCTTTGAGTTGGTCCATGTAGGACATATTGTTTAAGCCTTGTATTATTTTAGGAAGGTACATCTGTGGGTATTCTAGTTGCTGCATGTGTCTGGAAAGATACATGCCAAATAGACATTATAGTCAATAAATGGCTAAATTAGGGTTGAGTAAAGGGGGTCAATGACATCCCTTGATCTTAACAAAATCCCTTTATTTATAAGTTGTGCAATACAGAAGGACTTTCTTACAGCAATAGATGTGTTGGTCAAAAGTGATATCACTGTCCGCATAAGTTCCCAAATTCCAAGCAATTGGGTCAGCTCTTAGGAATATATAATCAATGTGGCAGTTTCCTGGAGTAGATGACTTTCCAAAGGATACAATAATGTATTTTTTGGTATTTCGTTTCAGAGCATGATTTTGGCATCAGTAATTTATTTGGGGCAAATTATCCTGCAGAATGGCCAAGCCATTTAGGGATTCAATGACTGTTCCTACCTTGCAGTCATGTGCAAACGTAATCAGCTAGAGTGCTTTGGTACTGGCTTTTACTGCAGAGAATGCTAGATGACCGCAATGGTGATTGGTCTCTTTGCAGAGGTAACTTCCCTAGTTTTGAATACCTGTGTCCAGTCTTTGAGGCAGTCAGCAATCTAGTAGGTGAAATAGGGGTTTATTCTCAGTTTATTTAACTTTTCTTCTTTGCCTGATTGGGGAATTGTGTCAAAAGCTTTGGCCAGGTTGAGGTATGCTGAGTGTATAATTTTGCCTTCGTCCATTGCTTTGGTGACCTTTTCAAAAAACTCACTAGGTTGAGTAAGTATGACCTGCTCCTAACAAATCCAAACTAAGATGGATGCAGCGTTTGGAGGTTCCCCATGTGCTGATTGATTACTGAGATGGATGCAGTGTTTGGAGATTCCCTATCTGCTGATTGATTAATTCCATGATAAGTCATTCTAAGGCTTTGCATATGAGATTGGTCAGACTTATGGGTGTGTGATTGCCTTTGCCTGTGAAAGGTTCTCCCTTATGCAGGGAAATGACTGTAGCTTCTCTCCATTTACATGATACAAAACCTGTATGGAGGCTAAGATCGAGAAGTTTTGTTAGTCGTTAGTAGTCTTGTCTGCTCCTTTTGCTTGTGGTTCCCACAAAGTATTTCCAATTAATGATGAACTTTCAAAAACATGGCCCATGTTAGCCATGCAGTCCCTGAGTGATGCAGGATGTAAAACTTTACAGAGGATATGATCAGTGGGGACTATATTACATGCCTTGTCTCTACAGACATGTGCATTATTCCCTACATCTGCCCTGTAAAACAGCCAACAGGTTATTGCTAAATGTTCAAATTTCTAAAGGTCGACATTTAGAGATCGAACAGTTATGCGGTCGACTTTTTACAAAAATTTAAAAAAATTCACAAGTAAAAAAAAAACAACTAAAGGGTTTAAGCAGGGGGGCGAGCACCCCTGTACCCCCACACCCCCTACTTTAATATACCAACTCCAAGATCGAGCCACATTGTAGAGAATGGGAAATTTCCCATTTCTGCACTGTAGTTCACTGAAGTGAGATCTCGGAGTTGGTATATTTAAGTAGCGGGAGGTGTGGAGGTGCAGGGGGGGCTTGCCCCCCTGCTTAAACCCTTCCTTCAGACTTGTTTTTTTTATTTAGTTTTTAACATTTTCAAACGCTAAAGTGTTCGATCTGTAAAGGTCGACCTTTACAGATTCGAACATTTAAGCATTCATTCTAGTAATATAGACTGGATCAGTTTGGGGTAATCAGCCTTATGCCAGATAAACCTACTCACCACTTCTGTATAACACCATGATGTGGCCGCAGTACATGAACAGCTCCGCTGTGTGCAGTATCAGCACATACTCATCCCCTGTGCATAATGGCATGAATCTATTGGAGATACTGATGCTGAACAAGTTTAGTAGTGAGTGTATCAGACAGCATCTGATGGTAAAAAAATGCTGTCAGGTAGACGTACTACTAGAAGGCAGCTGGTGGTGACAAGAAGGCATCTTGACACATTATCAGGACCCATGGGGCAATTGTTTTTCACTGTGAAAAGAGCATACTGGACTTCCTCAGAATTAATCAGTTGTGGAGTTGTGGTGTGATGATATGATGGGAAAAGTTAGAGAGAGAGAGAGAGGAGTAAAGTTAAAGTTGAATTTGTCTGCTAACACATTGGTAATGTCCTCAGGGGAAGATTAAGTGTATTGTTAGGTATTTGCTATGCACATTGCTGGATATTATCTTTAAGGTTTTTGGCATAGCTGAAAAAGGTTTTGTGGTTGCCTTTAGAGGCAGAAGTTGCTATTCTCAGTTTGGGGATTTAATTTTATTTCTGAGTTCTTTGTTGATCAATTTGTGTTCATCTTTAGATGATGGCATATTAATTTTGAACGTATGGACAATGGGTTTCTTCCTCTTGTTGTATGGTATGTTTATACTAGGATTCCACCCAGGGGTTTATTCCTGAATTTGGCATTGTATTTAAGCTTATGGTGACAGATGCCTTGATGCATGCTTTGAAGTGAGCATAGAAATTATCCAGAATGAAACAAATTGTGAGATGGGGTCTTCAAGTTGACAACAGTGCTCAAATGTATTCCGGTCATCTGTTAGCTAGATTGGGTTTGTCTTACAGTAGTCTCTAATAATGTTAGAAGAGCTTTGTGGTAAGTCATATTTTACCCTCATATCGAGTGTTACTGAGTGGTGGTCAGATTTTATCAGTGATGTGGTAACTGCAGGTGTTAACCATAGGATGGCACTATTGATGAGAACCAGGTACAATGATTTTGAAGCCCTAGTTGGATTTGAACCTATTGGTCTAGAGAGCTAGCGTCAATGAAGTCCAAGAATCTTTATTTGTATTATTTTGAGGTGGTGTAGGTTTTTCAGTTAATGTCTCAAAGGGAAAAGTGCCAGGCTCAAGAAGGAGGAATGCCATTTGTTTGATGTGCCACATGGTCTACAGGTGACAGGGAGGGTGTATGCTAGTTGGCCATGATATAGCATGAAGGTCTGTTTACCAGGAAAAGGATATGAAGAACTTCCAGGTAGTTGTAATGGCATAAGAATCTAGAGTTGTGATGTATCTGGTAGCCAGTGAAATCCTGCACTGCAGGGATGCTATCAGTGTTTTGAAAGAACGATTCAGTAGCTAGTCAGATATCTATAAAGTCAGGAATGCCTATAAGGAAAAGCTTCTAGCATTAAACAGTGCTACCTTTAAATAGTTTTGATTTTGACAGGAATGACATTGCCTAAAAAAAGGAGTATGGAGAATGGAAAGGTCCTGTACAACAGAAGGAAGCCATGAGGAGAGAAAAGCAGGACGTCCCTAGCAAACAGCCAGGGCTGTCTGTCATCTCCTCCCATGATTATGCAACATGACACCAAATCCTATGACTATAACTGAAGTTATTGATCTTTTTTTGTACTGTGGCATCATTCTTAGTGATGGCGCTCAATACTAGTTCACACTAGTTTCTGATGCATGTTCTGTGGGCTCCATCATGTCTACTTTATATGATCCAAGGAGGTAGGTCTGAGGTTATTCACCCCCACCTGTGCAGTGACCATGTCATATGTGCACTTATGGTGAAGGGACTTGAGAGCACTAGTTACACTTCAGTTCCTGGCACCTGAGCTGGCAGCAGCACTTATTTACTTCATAATGTCAGGAGGTAGTAACAACATAGGTATATCCCTTTGTACAGTGTCAAAAAGTACCATCCACATACTGCTAATATATAATGTCACAAAACATGCACATCACTCGTATATAATGCTGTGACATAATATTTCCCAAGCTCATTGCGCTACATACATAGGCTAAGTACTGCCAAGGATGGATGTCTTTGGCACTTTCTCTACTGCTGATGCCCCAGTAGGGTACAGCACTACAGCTCTGTGAGTCTTTCCTTCCCTGTAGGATGAGGTGGCAAGTCTATAGTTATTTATTCCAAGCCCTCTCTGGCCCACTTATAAAACCTGGTTCACTAGCACTATATTAACTGGCCCCTGCCCTACTTCAGCAGGCCAGCTGCATTACTGAATATTATTTTTTACAATATAAATTTATTCTAGAATTTTTGCTTTAAATGAATAACTGCATAACTTTAAAATCACAGCAATTACATCCTGGAGTATTACACTTGGAGAGATAACAGGCTTTGTCCCATGCCGACACATTATGTAACTCTGGTTCGCAGTGCTTCATGAAAAAAATGTTATGCTGAACTTTTAGGCCTATATCTTGCAATTTTATAAGCATGGTAACTGTCTTAAATGTTTGACAGTTCAGTTAAAAATGCCAGAATTTTATGCCATTTTGTGGTTATTTGTACAAAACACAGACTTGAAGCAATCCATTTGCTCTGGCCCAGAATCTGTATTTCAGCTTCGTATATGTGGGATATTCCCATATACTGTTTGGTACAGACTTTTGTTAAAAATCTAATATTGTATGATAGCAATTGAAACTCAATATGAATTTAAATGTCTAAAATTATTATTTAGTGATGCGTATATTTTTACTTACTCATAGAGCAAGGAGCTGAAAATGGTTTCAAAAAAATCAATGCTCCTTACCAAAAAAAGGAAAGCAAACTGCAGTCCTTTTCTTTTCCCCACTATGTTATCTCACCTTCATGGTTCAAGAACAATAAAAAGAAAAACAAAGAAAAATAAACCTACTATAAGATAAACAAGGCTGTACATCTAAATACATATCATCAGCATCTGTCCTGCTATTGCCTAGCACATGGATTACATTTTTTGTCTATCTTTCCTTCTCTATATGAAACTGTGTATGTCTGTATCTATCTAGCTGTGTGTGTGTGTGTGTGTGTGTGTGTGTGTGTGTGTGTGTGTGTGTGTGTGTGTGTGTGTGTGTGTGTGTGTGCTTGTCTCTCTCTCTCTCTCTCTATAGACACACACACACACACACACACACGCACGCACGCACGCACACACACACACACACATATATATATATATATATATATATATATATATATATATATATAAAACATAGGCTTACCTACATGTTTTCTCTGCCTTGCTATATTTATAATATTGTAACTCAGTACATCAGAATGACCATCTCCCACTATACTTAACCATGTCCAGTAATCATAAGGTTTGCATAGCCTCGACAGGGAGTGCTTCCTTCAGATTTCAAATTTGTTGCATTGCCATTATTATCAAATTATAAAGCAATATAATGTTATTGTATAGTATATTAAAAATTTGAGTTGAGGGGGGGTATACTGAGGTGACTGACGTGAGTGATACCCTATTATCAAGGGGTAATCTCTTCAGTTCTGTCTGTATGTGCACATAAGAATGTGTGCCCTTTAGCATCTGTAAATAATTGGACAGTATATTGAATACTTTAAAACCAGGCAACAAGTTGCTTGCAGTAAAAGGTAAACGCTCCTAATTCAGACGACAGTGTATCATAAATAAATTAACCACAAAAAGGAGCGAAATGGCTTTGCAGTAAAAAATCCAGTTCCCAATGTAAAATAACAAAAACAAAAACAACGGTTGAAGTTTTGAAAAAGCCATTTGGTGAAAGCGCTTAACTCTAGCTAGTTTTTAAAGTTCTCGTTTGGATTATACTTTTGTGCGATTCTTTTTGGGTTGAAGAACCAGCTACACTTGCTTTACTTTGCAGCATACTACTTTTATGAGCTGAAAAAGCTGTTTTACTTTGGAAATAGAGGTTTGCTGTTTTTGTTTTTGTTATTTTACATTGGGAACTGGATTTTTTACTGCAAAGCCATTTCGCTCCTTTTTGTGGTTAATTTATATTGAATACTTTGTTATATCCTAGGGATGTTATTATTTTTTTTCAGCAAATGAACTGCTAACTCAGGATAAGGCCCACTTTTATTTGCTATAGAGCAAATGACAGAAAAATCACAATAATATTAAATAACCCTAAAACTTTATGAGCAAGATAATAAATAAATGCTGTGGTATAAGAATAGTATACTATGCTTGGGAGTGGTTTATTTTATGATTTATTTCTGCCTTGTTTTAAACTTTAGTCATTTGACCTTCATCCTTGTGAACATACCAGACCAGATAGGAGCAAATCTCCTGACATAATTCACACATAAAAATGGTATATTACTATACTGCAGTACAATTACACTCCAAAACTGAAAAAAAGATAAACTTGTTAACCACTTCCCTAGAGTGACACCCAGTCTTAACAGCCAATGGGGTGCTTAACAAACCCTTATTAAGGGCACCCTAAGTGCTGTTAAATAGGGATGTTATTTTTTTTCAGCAAATGAACTGCTATCTCAGGATAAGGCCCACTTTTATTTGCTATGCAACAAATAACAGAAAAATCACAATAAATTCCAGGGGATCAGATGGATAACCTCCAAGAGATAACATCTTGCTAACAGCATAATACAAAACTAGTCTTCTTATATGATGAAGTAGTGGTCAATGCAGTCAAGAAGTCAACTTCTTCTTAAGGCTTTTCCTCGTTAAGGGTTGCTACAGTGGATCACCTATCTACTCATGATTGGCAGTGGAGTTTTATGGTGTTGAGCTGCCAGCCTGGCACCCAACCTTCCACTGAAGGCACACACTCACACCTAGGGCTAATTTAGATTGTCCAATCCACCTACAGCATGTCTTTGGGAGGATACCAGAGAACCTGGAAAACCCATGTGCCCACAGGGAGGACATGCAGACTCTGCACAGAAGGCACCCCAGCTGAGAATCAAACTGGAGAATCTCTTGCTGTGAGAAAGCAATGCTAACCGCTGCACCACCGTGGCAGCCCACAATCAAGATGTCAACTAATAATATAAAATTATGAAAAAGCAACAAGGCTCCTTCAATTATGAAACAGAGATAAATGAAATAAGTTTAACAACTATAAACAGTAATGTACATTGATAAAATAAGTACCACCAACAGGCAGAAGTAGTAATGGTAGAGAAATGGTAAACTATGTTACTAGAAATTGCAGAATGGCAGCGACTCTGACACATACTTTGCTCTGTCCCTTATAAAACTTTTGATTTTCTGGTAAATCACTGATGTTTGCAGTCAGCCAGTAATATCAAACATTAATGTCTGATAGCTCTTACTGTAAAAATGCATATTCTTGTAAAAACTGCTTTTTATAAACATTTTACATGAAATAAATCAGTATTTACAAAATGCCCCTGATATTTATTCTTTGTCATCCTGTTACTTTTCTATTTCTCTAGAATTCTTAAGCAAAAAAAAAAAATGAGATACATAATGCTCTCTTTGACAGCATTCAAGTGCTTTACCAATTTTTAAAACCAGTAAGACACTTTGAGCTCCTACACTTTCTCTAATGTTCTTTCTTTCTTTTTTATTTCTTTCATTTCTTTCTTTTCTGTTTTTTTCTGTAACTTGTCACATATTTAGCAGATAAAGCTCCATGAAGCTGCATTCACTGCAAATAATTATCACAGCATCTCTGATTAGAGTGCTTTATTATGTGCTCTTGACAAGGTTAAGCACCCCCTATGCACTGATAAAATCAATTCTGCACTAAAGCAGAGAGCGAGAGCAGACTAGTAAGCAGCAGCACATGAAACCGCTTCATTTCCGTTCCTGATTCTACCTGCTGCCTGCTAAAGCACACACAGCATTTTGAATTAAACTGCTTCCCTTACACAGGAATATGCGAGCACATAAACCACTACAGCACAGCTTTACCAGCTTTCAAAGCCGTCACAACACATCGCAATTTTTTTTTTAATTTAAATTTTATTTTTCACTAGCTACTAGTCAGTGACAGCATGGGTTGGGTATGGCGGCATGTGTACCCGTGAATGTGGGTGCCCCAATAAACAATTTACCCCAGCCAAGCTTGTTTTCCACAAGCAAGTGTCATGCATGCCTGGTTAAGCAAACACAAACACTTTTTATGTCAACCTTAAGAGGATTTTCTTCAGTCATAGCTTAAATTGTGTGTGAGTGTGTGTGTGTGTGTGTGTGTGTGTGTGTGTGTGTGTGTGTGTGTGTGCGCGCGCGCGTGTGGATTTTCATCAGCAATATTCTTCTTCTTCTTTCAGCTTTTTTCCAGCTAGGTGTTGCCATAGCAGATTACCTATCTGCTCATGATTGGCAGTGGAGTTTTACAGTATCGAGTTTCCAGTCCGGCACCCAACCTTCCACGGTAGGCACACACATGCACGCACTCACAACTGGGGCTAATGTAGAGTATCTGATCAACCTACAGCATGTCTTAGGGATATGGGAGGAAACCAGAGGACCTGGAGGAAACCCACACGAACACAGGGAGGACATGCAGACTCCGAACAGAAGGCACCCCAGCCGAGGATTGAACCAGAGAACCTCTTGCTGTGAGGCGGCAATGCTAACTGCTGCATCACTGTGGCCACCCTTTTATCAGCAATAGTAACAGCTTACATTGTGTGTGTGTGTGTGTGTGTGTGTGTGTGTGTGTGTGTGTGTGTGTGTGTGTGTGTGTGTGTGCGTGTGTGTGCGTGCGCATGTGTGCTTCTGTGTGTGTGTGTGTGTGTGTGTGTGTGTGTGTGTGTGTGTGTGTGTGTGTGTGAGTGTGATGCCCCATTTACGTAGGGGGTTTCTGATTATGTGACTAGCTCACATGGAGAATCAAAGCCTCTACCCTTGAGCTAACACCTTAATCTACCACGTTTGCTGCCAGCCATCCCATAACCTTTCATAGATCTCATTGTTTGAAGAATGCATGTCCATTCATCACTTGCAGTTCTTTTAAACATTAAGTGAACTAAAGTTCAACCCTCAAAGTTCAAAAAGATGGTTTGTTTGTAACAGTTTTTAGATCTGATGAAGAGCCTGTTTAGAAAAGTATGAAAGAGCTTATTTGTCTTTTAACCTTACTTTATGGTTTTATTTGCCTTCTTTGAATAAAATCCATGATTTTGTACAGCAACAACCATTGCTGACTGGTTGAATTTGCATCTGTTTTTACTTTTTCATATTTAACCAGTCTTAATCCAAGTTTACAATGTTTTTCTCTACATTAAGTGAATTAAAATGGTCTGGCACTTAAGGTTCTGAGCTATTAAAGAATCGCTTCTGTACTCAGAATTGTAGGGTTTGAATCCTCCCACCTCGATTTGCTGTAAGTTTGTCAGACAGTACTCCTGGATCACTGTGGAAAGGCCAGCTTTCTCCAGTGGGTTTTAACTTTTTAACAAATAGATAAACATATCATTTAAAATGTGTCGCCCCCCCCCCCCCCAAACAGATAATTACTTTTGGCTTTGTCCAGAATTCTTGAGCAAAAAAATTGAGAATTATTTTGGTCTGTTCCTTACAAAATTTGTGGCTTTCTAGCAAATTGTTTTGGATTACAGTAACTAAATTTCAGACATGTGAGTTTCGCACTTTGTGTAGTCCAGACAATACTTGCTAATGTAGCTTTTAAAATACATGAGAGACAGATTTAAAATCCGCTCTTGATTGTTGGGTCTTTATCTCTGGTTCTTCAGCTAAAAAGTTGGAAGGGCACGCTGGTGTGTGCTGGGATGTAATGTATGGTTCTCACAGTAGTGAGATGAACATTCTCTACTAACATTTATAGGTTTATAGATTAATATTAGGCTATCTGCTCTTGGCATTTGATTATCGGGAAAGTCTGACTGGGTAAGAGCCCATTTTCAGAGGATGCCCAGTTAAATAAGTTCAAAAGTATTACAAAACATTTTAAGAACAATAATTTTACAGTCTTTAAAAATAATACAGAACATCTACAGTTTAAACAATTATACCAAATTAAACATAAAATGACTGCATTGGTTAAGAATAAATGCAAGTTATATGACAATAATTTTAAATTTTGAGAAATTTTAGCTAGTTTATAGAGAAACTAAAGGTAAGTTAGTATAATACAAACAGGAATAGCAATATAATGTCAGAGAGAAACAGGCTTATGGTATATTTAGAGAGAAAGCTAGGGGAGAGAAATTGATAGAAGTAAGGCAGTGAGTGAAGAAGGGAGCACAATGAGCTATAAGATATGAACAGGTATTTATTCGCATTTAAAGATGTTATTTATCCAGATGTTGAACAAGATCAGGGCCTGCTTTTGGCTAGGAATGGTTTTGAAGGATAAAAGGGAGTATATTGACCTGATGGATACTGGTAAGGATTTTTATGCTTTACCAAGATGGTACAAGTGCAAACAATGTCAAGCAGATTTTTAGGTTTGTGGACAGTCAGGAGGTTTTGGTCATTGGATTGTAATGACCAATAGGAAAAATAGTTGTGTAGAATGTTATTTAGTGCTGGACAAGTAGATGGATGCTGGATAATTTTATAGGTGGTAAGAAGCTGTGTCTGTGTTTGTTGATGGGGTAGTTCTAACAAATTTAAGCTTTTTATTGCTGTACAGTGGTGGGTTATGAAAGGGGTATATACTGCAAATTTAGCAACTTTGTTATAACATTGTTCAGGTTTTGATTTTTGTGATGCCTGAAGGTTAGTAAGGATGGGAGCACCATGAAGAAGTGTGGGGAGGAGATAAGTACTGGCAAGTCTAGCTTTAGTTGTGTTGGTAAGAAAGCTTTTGGCTCTATTAAGCATCCCTAGTTTTTGATGAGTTTTTTCTTAGCCACTTTTTTATATGCAGATCAAATTTAAGATTATCATCCAATATCATCACTAATAATTTGCTGTAAGACGTGGCTTCAATGGTTACGTTATCAAGAGAGGACTTTCAATTTTGTTTTTTCATGTGAGAGAGACTTAGGAATAAAGTAGCTGTTTTTCTTAGGGTTGGTAATGAGTTTTGAGTAACAAAGCCATGCTTCAGTAGCTGTTAAAGCTTCCTGAATAAGTCTTTGGAGGTGTGCCACACTGTCAGATGTGTAAATGAGTGTGGAGCAATCTGCATTCTCTATTAGGGAAACCTGCTGTGCGGATGTGTGGAAGGTGTCTGTGAGAATGTTAAAGAGGAGGGGACCAAGGATAAAGCCTTGCAATATAGGTGTCTAGGAGGTATGGCTAGAGGGTCAAGTTAACTGGGTAGGTAGCTTTTGAACCATAGAAGGGTGGGCCGAGAGAAACTTAATGAAGGCATTTCAAGTAGACGTGTGCTATGACAAACTGTGTTGAAGGCTTATTATAAAACAAATTATGTGGTTGTAACATGTATTATACAAAGATGTAGTAGTTAAGGGTAGTGTCTCTTAATGTTTCAGAGTATTTTGTGAATGGGATCACATGACTGTTTTATGAATTGAGTCACAAATTGATTTATGTTTTATGTCACATGATGTTTTACTATGAGTGTTTAAACTGAAATTATTTATTTAATTATGTATCTATATATAAAACGAAAGAGCTAATACAAAATAATAACCTGTAGTGTGGTTATTTCAGATCTTTGAGTTCTGATTTCAGATGCCAGGTGTACTTGTTAATTTTTTTGGTTTGTCTTTATTTCATAGGTTCATAGGTAGGTACTAGGCTATCAGCCCAAGGGCCTAAGTAAGCCTAGCCAACAAGGTTCCCTGGCTTACACCACCCAAGAAAGTTAATTTCCTGTGCCCCTGTTGAGCAGAGCCACAGAAATGATCCCCGGGGTATATTTCCTATTTCCCATCCACACATCAAAAATTTTCTTGAAGAGTGCTAATGAGGAACTCTGCTTGACATACAGCTGTTCTTTTTGAAAGGGTATTCACAAATTCATTCCCTGACTTTACTAATCTGGCCCTGCTCCAGGGAGGAGAATCAGTATGAGGGTAGGTACCTGCAAGTCACAAAGTCAATGCAAGACTCAGTTGCCTTAGCAAATGGTACATGCACTTAAATGAGATTTAGGCTTGGGAGTTTGTTTCAATATTAAAATCTAAGTATACTTTCATCACTGAAGGTCAACTATACACATGCAAAATTAGGAGAGTTACCCACTTATTTAAAAGACTTACATGAGGAAGAGGATGGTAAGGGTAGTTAAGTTTTGACAAGATGAGGAAAAAGGGTGGGATAACTAGAGGATCGTGGCTAGAATATTAATGATTCAAACAAGAAAAAAAAAAGGCAGGCTATTTAGAAAAGGGCAAGCAAAAGCTATGAGAAAAGTATTTTCAAAATGCCCACTAGTGTTTCTCAAGCATGAGTCACGTGATGGTCATATATAGACACATCAGTAAGTTAAAAACAATCTAAACATGTTAAACAGTTTCATTAGAATGACAGACACTTTGATAAGAGAATAGAAGATTGAAAGATGAAGTAACCAGAGAAAATGTCCAGATACTGGGTGACAAGCTGATGCCCTTGGGTCAAATACATTATTGTCTTCTTTGTTTGCAATACAAACGGTGACTGGTCAGAGCTAGATTATATAAAAAAGGGTGGAAAGATAATAACTAATGTCACTGATGTAATAAAGAACAGACAGTGAGGTGCATATGTATAGGGGGTTGCAGGGAAGTTAGTATTTTATAGCATCTGATAAAGTTTGCAGGTCAGTATACCAGGGGAGGGTTCCTAAATGGTTTGAGTTATTTTTGTTATCTGCGCCAAACAAGGAATGTACACAATGAAAGGATGGATGGAGCTTATGCAGATGAAAGGATAGGTTAGGAAATTGAGGAACCCTGAAAACCAACATTGACAGTAATATACATGTTCAGAGTGCTAAATTTTGGGAGAAAATCTTGAATGTCTGTCTTGGGGAAAATAAGATGGCTGGTATTATATTATATGTTTCTTTGTCATTTGATCTGAACCTCATTTGACTGATTTGCAAAAGACTGAACTGAAATTTACTAAAACACATTTGACAGAAAACTCATTTGACTGAATCACAATTATCAGAAACCTGTAGAAGTATATAGATACTAGATGAAGGTGTCATTTCTGAACAAAGGTGTTATCAGGGAAGTGATTGCAGAACACTATGTGTGGACTGGAAATGCCTACTATCATATTGTACCTTCAGATCTACCTGCTTGTGTTTGTGTGCCAGCACTGATTCACTGTTTGTGGTGTTTTCTCCATGGTTGCATGACTGTGGAGTTGGTGTGTGTGTGTGTGTGTGTGTGTGCCTAAATATATATAAATATATATATATATATATATCTATATATATATATATATATATATATATATATATATATATATGTGTGTGTGTGTATGTGTGTGTGTGTGTGTGTGTGTGTGTGTGTGTGTGTGTGTGTATATATATATATATATATATATATATATATATATATATATATATATATATTGATATAGATATATGTAAGGTGGTGTGAGGCTTGCCCTCTGTAGAAAACAATTTTTGTGTTGTTATGTTGATGTTGAACTTTTTTTCAAGCAATTGTGATTCAATCAAATGAGTTGCCAGTCAATTGTGTTAGCTAATTTATTTTTCAGACTAATGAGGTTTTGATCAAATGACATAAAACCTTTATGAGGGAAATTTTTTGGAATAAATAAATAAATAAATAAATATGTTGGACTGCAAAAATCACATGATAAATTCTTCAGTGTCACCCAACAGTCCAAGTATATCTGGTACTATAGAAAATGAGAACACCACCACGAATCCAAAAATAACTTGATATGGCTGATAATCCAAGAAAAGCAGCTCCATTGTTAACAGTTCAATAATTTAATGACATGATACTTCATAAAGCACGTAGAACACAAAAATTCACATATAAATCCACAGACAGTAAAGGTTGAGCGCTTTCATCTGCTACCACAGATTTCATCAGAACCTTGAATGATTCAAAGACCATAGTTTATATAGTGGTTTAGGCGCCAAAAATAATTGGATAATTATTAAATAATTAAACTTAATTTCTCAACACACTGAAAGAATAAAAAATAAAAAATAAAAAATTCCTTTCTATTGAAAATAAATTATACGATCCTATGCTGTGAACATTAGATTGAAGTTAGGTTAAAAACACAATCTGCTAAGGAATGCACAAAGCTTCCTAATATATAATGCATACTCTTTTAAAAGTGCATGGGTGCTAAAATAACAAAAAACTTGATCAACTGTTTCATACATATATCTACTGAGATTGATGACACTATAGAACCATAAAAAAACATAAAAATACAAATAAAATACAGTATTAAGTATAACATCTACGGTACTTAAAAATACAATATAAAAAAGCGATATAAAATATGAAAATATGAATTATTAAATCCCAAGTATCAACTAAATGCATCGAGAATACTATTTTATTTGTATTTTTAGGATAGGATCGTATAATTTATTTTCAATAGAAAGGAATTTTTTATTCTTTCAGTGTGTTGAGAAATTAAGTTTAATTATTTAATAATTATCCAATTATTTTTGGCGCCTAAACCACTATACCACTATATAAACTATGGTCTTTGAATCATTCAAGGTTCTGATGAAATCTGTGGTAGCAGATGAAAGCGCTCAACCTTTACTGTCTGTGGATTTATATGTGAATTTTTGTGTTCTACGTGCTTTGTGAAGTATCATGTCATTAAATTATTGAACTGTTAACATTGGAGTTGTGTTTCTTGGATTATCAGCCATATCAAGTTATTTTTGGATATCTGGTACTATGTTTACATGGAGAGGATACTTGCTTCTGTCATAATTCATATTGGAGGAAGCAGGGTTAGTGGATCCATCCTTTGAACTGACTCGGGCTTTATATCCAAGCATAGAAATGAACTTGATATGCAGAATACTTTGTTACAATAATTCACGTCACATAAATGCATGTTATGCAAGAAGCACACACTCAGGCACAGTTACATGTTTTTCAGACAGATACATTTAATTTTTAGGAGCTACATTCAGCTACGTCGACTACAGTCTTGATATGTTGTTTTCTACCTTGTGGTGTCTTAGATTTTTTTGTTTCCTGTTTGTTCTTTTATTTATTTGTGTTTTTATAGCCATCACTTTCATGTCCCACAGCTCAGTGTGAGAAATTGTCCATTTATTCACAAAAATCTTCTCTGTCAGATTAAGGACTCCAAATGGTAAAAATGTAGAACAGCCAAAAAACAAACCAGGAGTCAAACCACGTTTAATAGAAGCACACACACAACACAAAGCTTTCGAGACAATATCTCTCATTGTTTACGCAAAGTAATTCAAGTGCATCTCTTATATACAAAAAGCCAGCCCTTCATCATAGTCACATGACCCAATTAAAAGTAATACATAATTAAATAATTATTAAAGAGCCCCAAACCTCCATATAATGCATAAAAACTAACTATAAGTATATTTATACATACACATAAAAAACATAAAAAACTTATTGCACATAAAAAAAGTATTAATATATAAAGAAATCTATATATTTCATGAAAAGTCACACTTAAACATCAACACAGGTTTTATGCTGACCATATTATTTAAACCTGGTGAGCTATCTGCCCTAAAATAAGTTATCCACTTATACTCCACCATTTCATTTCTATTAACTAAATCACGCCCACGTGGATGTTCATGTATCTTTTGTAAAATCCTAAACTTTAATTTATGCTGTGCACCATTTGCTAGCACCTGTTTACTAAGTGCATTAGTGTCAATTTCCCTGTGAATGTCAGAAAGGTGTGATGAAATTCTCTCCTCTAATTTCATATCTGACTTACCTGTATAAAAATATTCACAGCCTACTCAATTAGCAAAATATACAACATTCTCAGTAAAGCATATACCAGCTTCTTTAAAAAAGAAGGATTTTTTTTTACAAATTGGGTGTTTATAACATATCTCAGCATTAATATACCTACAAAAAACACAGTTATAGCAGGGAACAGTACCACTCCTTTTCATAACTCTATTGGCATCACTATTTTGCTTTATATCTTTATAGCATAAAAGCTGTTTAAGGTTCTGTTATTTCTTATGTTTGTTTTTTTGAAGTTTTCCAAGTATTCCCTGATCAGACAAGACATCTATGGCTCATTTGTTTCCATGTAGGGAGAGAGCTTGTCAGGCCATTCAGTTCCACTTTGGAGGTGCGGGGCATGTGCAAAGAGCAGACTTTCGTAAGTATGATACACCCTCGCACCCCCCAGCATAATCCGTCTCGTAACAGCTGTAATATCTGCTATAGCTTCATTCTAGGGATACATATCTGTGTCTGCACATGCTACTTCCCCTAGCTATGTAATTTGGCCATCATTCTAGATCTGTTTGCTGCATGCTACTGACCTCCTTCTGATGTAGGTATCACAGTGCAGTGGAGTGGTCTGCCTTCTTCTCCCCAGGATGGGCATGTTTGCATCAACCACTCACTCCCCCAACCCTCAATTGGCTATTCCATCTTTCTGTTTCACAAATAGAACTTTGGTCACCTGGGGTGTAGTCAGGGCTTTATCCCCTCATATTACAGAGCCGGGGTCTTATTTTTTTTCTTTTGAATGTGTATTCTTCTGGGATCTGTGTATTTGTCTGTTTAATACAGAAAACATCTCCATAACAAAATCTTCACCGGAAGTATACCCCTCACTGGTGAGATCAGATCATAAACTAATCTCGCTGGAGGTCCTCATCCCGCCCCCACCTGAAACAAAAAAGACCACAGTGAAAAACTTCTCAAAAGCCGATTTCACACTTCTAAAAACTAGTGTGGTCTCCTTTAAGGCCCCTGAGCCAGTGGTAAACATTACTCAAACCGCTGAATCACTTACAAATGCCTTCTACCAGCACCTACAGGACTGCATGGATCAGGCAATCCCAAACAAAACTAAGACTCTCTGTACCAAAGGCAAGCGTCCAGTCTGGTGGACCCCAGCCATAAACAAGCTCTACAACAAAAGGAGGAAGCTACTACAAGATAGAGCAAAATCCTTGAAAGGTAAGACACCTTTGATCATTATAAGTAAAAACTAAGAGCTCTCATAAAATCATCCAAGGCAAATTTTGAGAGAAAAATCGCCAAGGACTCTAAAGACAATCATAAGGCCTTCTTTAGCTATGTTAGAAACCTAGGAGGAAACTCCCAGATATGCTCAGAATTAGTTCAAAATGATGTGAAAATTACTGAACCTACACACATTGCTAACATACTGGCTGACAGGTTCAGTGCAAACTTCTCCCCTCCCCAAAAGGAGAGATATCTATTCCAGAGGATTGTAGCCCCCAAACATCTCCAACGCCCAGGTGAGAACTGCCCTCACTAAGGCAAAGAAACACAGCATCCATGGGACCGGATGGTGTCCCCGGCTGTGTGCTTCATGAACGCAATGAGGAATTAAACCCACAGTTAGGACAGCTGTTTAATCTTAGCCTCACCTCAGGATACGTACCCAAGGAGTGGCGCGGCGACTGTGGTCCCACTTCATAAGGCGGTGCCTCCACAGACCCTGGAAATTACCACCCCATTAGCTTGACAAGCCTTATCTGCAAAGCCATGGAGAGGATCATAATGGAACTCATAAATAAAGACATAGGGAACTTGCAGACTTTGGATCCAACCCAGTTTGGCTTTGTCAAAGGCAGATCCTGCCTCTTAAACTTGGTTGACTTTTTCGAGACAGTCACCAAGGCCATTGATGAGGGAAAGGCAGTCCATACAGCCTACCTCAACCTGGCAAAGGCCTTCAACACAATACCCCACTCAGGTATCATCGAAAAACTCATCAGCTTGAATGTAAACCCATACATCACAAGATGGGTTGCAAACTGGCTAAGCGACAGAACCCACAGGGTCAGAGTTGCTGGAGCCATGTCAGACTCAAAGCCTGTCACAAGTGGTGTCCCACAGGGCTCAGTCCTGGGTCCACTCTTGTTCGGCATCTACTTTTCTGAAGTACAAGCAAACACAGGAGGGTTATGGCTGACAAAGTTTGCAGATGACTGCAAACTAGGCGCCATAGTCGAAAACACATCTGACACAGATATCCTCCAGAAGGGCCTCACAGAAACGGATAACTGGTGCCAGAGCCATGGCCTGAAGTTAAACGCCAAAAAATGCATAGTCATACCCTTCGGGAAAAACAAGGTTACCCCTAGCTACCATATAGGTGTCAATCCACTGAGCACAGAAAAGTCATCAGGGATCTGGGGACCCAAGTTGACAGTAGTCTTTCGTTTGACACTCATGTTGCTAAAGTAGTTAGGAAAACCTTCTATATCGCCCACCTGATCATGAAGGGATTCACATCTAGATCAAGGGAGGTCATCGTCCCCTGTACTCATCACTCATTAGACCTATGATTGAGTACAATGCCCGTTCGAATGTATCTGACCAGACACCTGATGCAGCTTGAAAGGCCCCAAAGTTCCTCACCAAAAGGATAAAGGGTCTCAAAAATATGTCTTATGCTGCCCGACTGAAAGAACTCCAGCTTTATTCAGTCTCATACCGCTTGCTCAGAGGTGACCTGTGCCTGACATATAAGGCCATGTCAAACCCAGATTTGATGAATATGCTTCACCTCAAAAATCTAGATCCCTCAGAACCACAAGGGCGGAGACTTAAACCTTGACACGGTTATAAATAGAACGTGCTGGAGGGACAGATTCATCACCCAGAGACTCCCTATGCTGTGGAACAAAATCCCTGTACATGTGAGGCAGAGCACCTCGCTGGCCTTGTTCAAGAGGAATCTTGACCAATGGATGGGAGATCGCAGATATACCCCAGGGATTACTTCAGTGTCACTGCTTGACAGAGGCACAGAAAAATGATAGGCATAGTTTTTATTCAAACTAAAGGGGTGGCGAAAGCCACATAACTATGGGCTAGGCTTATAAATGCCCTTGGGCAGATAGCCTAGTATGAACCTATGAACCTATGAACCTATGAACCTATTAGTAACTGCAGTGGCTGTTAAATTAAAAATGCAGTGTAAAAATCTTTATTTATTTGTGCTCTGAGCTAGTAAACAAAAATATATAAACAAAATAAACACAAGGAAATAAACAGAACTGTGCACAGCATTGTTCATTTAGTTCAGCTTATAGAGGAAATGGGATGTATATTTCTTTTATCCACTTGTTTGTCCATCCAGAGCCCTTTTTCTCATTTTTCCACATGGGCATGGGATGTCACTTCAACACTGACAATCATTTAGAGCCAATGTTCACTCTATCAGGTGGCTAGCACTGCCCCTGGTGTTCTTCGATACCGTACATAGGCATTGCTTCTTGAATATTATTATTTTAATTAAAACACCTGCAATTACTTTGATAAAATGTCTTCCAAAATGCAGTATAAAGTTAGCCTATCAGCTCAATTAAAACTGCCTGCTGTGTCTGTTGTGAATAAAGTTATTGTTAAGATCACATACTTTTTGTTCCCAAATGAAGATTCTGCTCTGAAGCAAACTCTTTATCCTGCATAAAATATTAAGAATGAATGCTCAGTAAGTGTTTGTGGAGAAAAATAGAGTACAAAATGCAAATATTCAAAGTTCTCAAAGTTTTTAATAGTAGTTTAACAGAATTCATGTGCTATGTTACTACAACAAAGTAAAGTAATTGTGAATTATGTAAAGAAATTAATTCTTTAAAATGTGATGTATTTCACTTAAGTAAATATCTATTCTTTGCTAATTTTTGTTCTTGCTTCATCTGTTCTACATGGTTTTATTATTGCAGGTTACTGACCTACTCCTGATTTTGCAGAGATTTGTTAATACGGCTGTCTTCACACTTATTCTGTAATTTTGAAGCAGTCATTCACTTTTTGCAGTACAAAATTCCACAGGTTGAAGATGTAAAGACTTAGCTAATGATTATTTTTCCAGTGATGCAATTGTGTATTTCTTCTCATGCATATTACATTTTGAAACATAGTATGTTCTGAGATGATAGGTAAGCTCTTTCTAACAAATCTTTCAAGTAACATTATTTTCAATTATACTATCATAGAAAACCTGAATAAATTTATGGTATACAACAAAGACCATTTCTACATCAAAAGAAATTTAAATTTGTAGGTAAACAGAGAGTTGCTAAAGCGTGTTGTTCAAAATACTGTTCTACTGTGGCAAGGTGATCAACACAGCATTCCTCAGAGTTGCCCGTTGGGAAATTGTACTTTTCCATTGTGACAGTGGCATCAGTTATAACTGTGGGGTACAGGGGTTCCTCCCCATCAGACACTGTGTCACAGTCCTGGGGTAGCTATACCTACACAAAGCCCTAGAATTCAATTATGTTTCTTTTTATATTGTCACTTTGTTTTGATAACAATTATGTTTCTTTTTATATTGTCACTTTGTTTTGATAACATTGCATGTCTGTGCTTATTTGTTAAACAGATATGTAGACTGATACAGGGACTCATTTCAACTATGACCATCACAAAAGGCATTTATTTATTTATTTAATATTTGTTTACCAGGAAAGTTCGACTTGGAATGAAGTCAAATTTCAATGGAGGCCCTGGAGAGAAATGGTCCAGATGCATGTCTTTGTAAAGTGGGAGTACACTAGAGTACCTGGAGGAAACCCACATGCACACAGGGAGGACATGCAGACTCCACACAAAAGGCACCCCAACCGAGAATCAAACTAGAAAAACCTTTTACCATGAGGCGACAATGCAACCACTACACCACTGCTCCATCCATCACATTGACTGCTCATGCAAATAGATTTAAATTGTGTGTGTTTATATTTTATATATTGCATAGAATAATGCCTAAATAACACAGTGATACAATATAGTTACACAGAACACTGAATATTGCCAAGTACTAAAAGGTTTCTTCATTTGAGAGAGGAAGGAAAGATATAAAGGGTGCAAGTATACAGGATAAAGAGAAACACTGAATATGCAAGAGAGGCACAGAAAGTGACTTGAAAAGGAAGATAGTTGGGTTAAAACTGAGATTTAGTTAATATAAGTCCATAACCAGATATATACTTGAATATCATAGTGTGCTTGTTTGCAATAAAAAGAATATTGTACTTTACAGGGTCGGTGTTAGCATTTTGGTGACACCCTAGACATTTCCAGACTAAGTATCATCTTGCCACTGCCACCACTCCTAAGCTCATGCTACAAACTTTTAGGAGCAGTACACACAGACAGACTTGTAGCTATAATGCTCTTTCATTACAACAGGCCTGTCTCATGAAGGGACACTTATACAGTTACTGGCATTTAACGGCAACAGTGACACATTACAAAAACTCTATGTACAGGTCTGAACTTTGATGAAATGATGCCCTAGGCTTGCTATTTCAACACCCCCTCCACACACACACATACACACACACACACACACACACACACACACACACACACCCTACAGTCCTCCCCACTGACCCCCCCCCCATTCTTGGGCTCCCCATACCATGCACATCACTTTTTTCTTACATTTCATCCACTGATGGCTTGAATAGAAATTATGATTATGGAAAGAAATTCACTGTTGCTGTTCAGCTCCGGTTTTCCTTGTGTCTTTTCAACACACCTTTCCTGACCAAGACAGCACAGTAATAATCATTTAGGAAATAACTCAAATAAGCCAGGGCCCAAGAGGCCATAGGTTTACAGATGCACTGGGATGCATTTTGGAACATTTTCTTAGCCTTTTAAACCTATGGTGGTCTAATCAAAAATCAAGAGAAAAAAATTCAATCTTATTTTTTTTTTCTTTCAAGGAAGATATAAGCTGTGCCCAAGGCAATCATTTCACTATAACTGCTATTATATCAATATTGTTTAAAATTGTATTTGTTTTAAAATCTATTACTGGAGCTTTTCTCCTCGGGTCTCCACTGAAAATGGGCCACAAGCCCAGTTGGACAAACCCGGTTAACAAATGTCAATAAATAAATAAATAAATAAATAAATAAATAAGCCTTAATGTTCAAAGCTGACAAAATAGTAGCTCACAATAAACTAACAAGCCAGTTGTTGTTGGAAAATATAAGTCCTATCTTGGAAAACTGCCTGCCTCCCTAAACCACCACTAAAAACAGTTGCAGGGCTGATTTTAGAATAGGCACGGTTGAAAATGGAAGATATTATCAGGTTTATCCTAAACGGGTCATATCACAGCACTGTTCAGGTTAAAAAGTGTAATCAGAAGACTGATTCATTTTTTCTTCTCATTTTCCCCAACCAGCAACGGCTTTTGTTGGGGCCTCCACATAATCAAGGATGGCTAAGGGAGCCCCATGTATCCATTTATGAAGTCTGAGGAGTGGCGTCCACCAGATATCCAGAAGATCTAAGCAACTGAATGTTTTGTGATATATTTTGTGCCTTACTTTTGTAATATTATTACTTGTTAGGTTCATTTTTTACTGATACCCAGAAGAATAATGTGTGTGTCCTGACATTACTGGGTGTGTGCACAATTGGGAGGGTGGCCTAATGGTTAAGGTGTTTGTCTTGCAAACGCAAGGTACAGGGTTTGAGTCTTGCACAGGAGAATTGGCTAGGCTTAAAATGGCTTGCAAGGGCAGTTAGTCTAGTACTAACCCATGAACCAAGATAATAATCTGTGATATTATACACACACACACAAAGCCATAGCAGTACTTATTTCAGCAAATAACCGGTACTGCTATACCAGATCAGTGACTGTTGTTTAGCAGTCGTCAAACAGCAGCAGGGGTAAGTTAAATGGATTTATTTATTTATTTACTTACCTCTGAGCAGTAATGCACACCTGTCACTGTCCCTGAGTTCACAGACCTTCCCTGATTTTCTTATACTTCTACTTTGTCCTTCGTAAAAAAAAAAAAAAAAGTTTGATTTGCTGGTAAATCACTCAGTATTTCAAACAGTCAATAAATCCAGACTTTGGCACTTATACTTATTTTCCAAAAATATATGTTGATGCAAAAGGTGTTATTCTGTAAACTTTTTAAGTGAATTAGAGTAATAATTAAAATGAGTTCCTGATTTTGAGTCGTTATGCTGCTATTATTTTTGGCATTGCACTGAGTTCTTGAGCAAAGAAGTTAGGAGTTATACTATCTGATATTCTGCCAGCATTTCTAAAACCCTCTGAAAGAGAGAATCATCCCTGATGATCAGAAGCATCAGCTCTTCTTAAAATCCAAAGTTTGCACTGAGCTGTCACTCTGGGCTGCTGATGCTGCATGTTCGTTATCAGCTTTATCCTAACAGGGTCATATCTCAGCCCTGTTCAGGTCAGAGAGCATAATCAGGAAATTAATACATTTTTTCTTCCTCCAGTTTCCCCAACCAGCACAGCTTTTATGGGGCCCCCACACAGTCAAGGATGATTAAAGGGGGGGGGGGTCCTGCAGTCATGGGTACTGCAGGGACCTAAAGCTGGCTAGGTAGTTAGTTTTAGTGGAAAAAATGTCTAACAGCAGGGTATAACTAAACCAGGGGCACTTTGTCAGTGGTAAAATATTTACGGGAATTGTGACGCCTGTTACCTGATAAAACACTGTTACTGTAATCAGAATATATTTGAATTTTAAAGGAGATATAAATAAGTGTTATTACCCACATGGTTGATTAAGTATACAACATTGTTGTGCTAGCCTTTGTTGGTTTGACAGATGTGTTACAAAATATCAGGTTAAGATAACATGCTGTGGTTGGGGCCCCTCAGAAGCAGGGGCCCCTCAGCGACCGCAGGGGTTTTGGTGCCTAAAGCCAGATATTGTACTTTATATGTATTTTTTAGAATCTGTTACATTTTTTCCTTAACATCTACATAATCATGTCATCTTGCACTTCCCTCTGCATAGTAAAGCTTCGTACTATTCAGACAACATCCAACATTACAAAGGCATGGCATTTAGAAAAGAAGTGAAACGTGCACTATGCAGCCAAATAAAAACATAAGGAAAATATGAGACTGGAACCTGAGGTACAGATACAGCCATTTGATATATTTTGTTCTTGGATGTCATTCACATCCCATTTACAGACAACGTCCCTGGTGTTCTATGGCTAGTTAGACAACATTTTTTTATCATGTCTGAAGGTGTTATTTTCTAGACTGCAATTTAAGAATTAAAATGGACACCATAGTCTGCTATGGTCTGTGGAGAGAAATATTATGTGCTAAAGACCTCTTGTCTCAGTTGAATAATATATTTCATCAGAGTAGAACATTACAGCAAGCAGCCTGTAAGAAATCCTTTTCATTTCTTCTGTTAAGGAAGCTGATTGTATTCAACAAGTAGTTAATTAGTTCAGCTATGAGACAATCATATCAGGGTTTTAAGTAAATGGAAGGCCTATTTGCACATTGGTATGCTGAAGTGTTAATTGGCTGTGAACATGCACAGCACGCAATTTAATGAGCAAACCAATGATGTTACATAAAGTCAGTAAATACTGTCTAGCGTACTTTTTTTGTTTTTGAAGTGACAAGTATTTTATACTTTATTGAACTGAAATTGTAATTTGTAGAATGAAAGAGTAAGCACAATTAAATGTTTAGTAAAGCTGTATACATTTTACTTATTTCTTCTAGACAAAATGGATTTTGGGCTAAACAGAAGAAGAATGAGAGGTGGTGGAGATTTTTCTCAGTGTACATAGTCAATACAGAAAGAATGTCACTTGATAGGTGCACTGCATATACCAAGTGGTTACTTCTATGTTTGCTTATTGACATTTTAAAAATTAGCAAGATCCTAGAATCTATTTACTACATAAAACATATTTCAGTACAGACAGACTTTGAGTCCCCACCTCATATGTTTAAAAACTAGGAAATCATTATGTGTTTCTCTTATGCAATGATTCCCAAATGAAGGCCAGGGTTTGTTTCAAAAGAGACTCAAACATGTGTGGAAATGTTTGTGTATTTCAGCATTATTTTGACAGATCATGTTAATGTGAGAACTAGTCAATGAATATATATAATTAATTGCAAACTTATTGTAAAAATAATATTCTAAGCAAAGTGCGTGTGTGTGTGTGTGTGTGTGTGTGTGTGTGTGTGTGTGTGTGTGTGTGTGTGTGTGTGTGTGTGTGTGTTCACGTTCCAAGGTTTCTTACCACATTTTAATTTTGAAGTGGGGCATTGCTTGTGAAATTATTCACCAAATAAGATAATGTTGCACTTCTTAGCATGTAGTTTTAACCTATTTTGAGCACCAGTTGTTGACATGCGAGTTCCATTTGAAGTTTCTGGGTATCAGAGGAAGGCTTGAGGATGACACCAAGTTTGTAGCTTTCCACCGACTTGGCTATCTAGAAATCTTCATTTGTAATTCTGAGATGTGTAAAGCAGATGCTGAAGAAAAGAGGTCCCATCACAAAGATCTGAGGAGCTACTGGCCACCTTCATGTTTTCTGATGATGCACTTACGACACTCAATATGTGGGTTCTATTCTTCAACCAATCTGCTGTTCACCTAACTATGTAAGGGTCAGTTTGAAACTCCTTCAGCTTGTTTATTAAGTTGCATGTGGTTCGGTGTCAAAATTCTTAACTATGTTGAAGTATATTGTGTGGACAGTATGTCCACTGTCCATGGCTTGAGTTATTCCCTCCAAGACATTTACTAGATTCATTATACAGGATCTACCCATAACAAAGCCTAATAAGATTTTTGATATTATAGCTAATTTGGACAGTTCAAATATGTTTCATGGCTTTGCTAATGAGACTAGTCAAGCTAATTTGTCTGTAGTTTTTGGGGTCAGAGATGGATCGACCCTGAACATGTAACACAATAGCTATGTGCCATTCGTCATGGCCAAAACTAGTGGCTAAGCGTAGGTCGAACAGCTATAGGAACAGGTCCACTAAAACATGTTCTGAACTGTTTATTAGGCAAATTGGCATATTATCAGCCCCCATTTATGATATATATTTTTCATTTTGGAGAGTCCTGGGTTTGAGATTCTGTAGGATAAAGTGGTTGTTGTAGGAGTATTTTGGAAGTAAAATTTTCACTGAACTTGTTTGCTAGTATGTTGATTATATCTGTTGGGTCCATGTAGTTATTGCTGTCATACTTTCTATGAAATGCTGGGTGCTATTTCTTAGTTTCCTCATGTACCTAAAAAAGGATGCATACCTGTCTTTAGCTTTTGGTGCAATACTAAGTGCATAAGATGTCTTAATGTTTTTCTGATAGGTTATGTATTTTATTTTATACCTTTTTAAGCTTGTTTTGAAGTTTTTTTGTTTTGCAATCAGGAGTGGCCTTAAGTCAACTGGTGCCTTAGGCAAAAGGTCACCATGGCAACCCCCCCCCCCCCACCACACTACCCTGTGCACCCATCCTGGTCTAACTACACCAAATAAATACTGGAAAAGTGCCACTGCTATAGCGGCATCCTAGGTGACTGCCTAGTTGGCCTATGCCTAAGGCTGGCTATGTTTTCAATATAGTTCAAAAAGCTTTTCCTTTTCTTTTATTTCTTATGTATACATTTAGATCACAAGCCTGATTTAGTCTTAAACTTCCCATTGTGTTTGTATCTGGTGGGGACTACCAGGCCAGTGCATAATGTTTATTTGCATTAATAGTTACTGTGTCAGTATCTTGGGTAACGTAGTTAAACATGAATTTAGAGGCTTCTGCATAGAAACGTAGAAGGATTGTATGAGTTAAGTATCTAAACTTTGTCATACTTGCAATTAACTCTTTGGAAAGCTTGCAGGAAACAGTTACCAGTTTGTAACTGGATTTAACTGGTGAATGATCAGTTTCAGTTTGTGACTGGACTTAACTGGTGAATGACCGGGTCAAGAACATTTTGCCCTTTAATGCATTAATTGACAATTTTCTACAGAGAGTTTTTGTTTATGAAATTAAGAAATTTGGGGGTGTAACCTACAGCTGAGGTATACGTATCCTATTTAGGTTTACTGTAGGCACTTGAGTCCCAGCTTTCTTAAAGCCAGGGACTCAGGCATCTTGTTACTCAGCTAGGCTCTGCCTGAACTCAAACATGAGTTCAGACAAGCAGTTGTGGTGAGGGAGGGCTGCTTTGTACTCAAACTGGAGTATGAGTTTGGGAAGCACCTGTGGGGAGGGGTGAAATAGAGGGTTTAAGATCAGGGAGAAGGAGATTTTGTTAAGATGAGGGAGTACGAGGGGAGTTTTAGGGTTAGGAAACAGGGAGGGAGTTTTAGGTTTAGAGCCCAATGAGGGAATTTAAGTTTATTTAGGATGTTGGAGTTTTTGGTTTAGGGAGTGAGAATGAAGTTTTAGGGTTAGGGAGAAATTGAGAAATTTAGGTTTAGGGAGGGTGGTTTGAATTTTGGGGTTAGGGAGTGGTCAAACTTTAAGGGTAATGAGAAGGAGGAGTGGACATTTAGAGTAAGGGACCAAGGAGTTGAGATGTGAACTGGGAGAGAGTTTTAGGTTTAGCATTTAGGTTCTAGTAGGGCTACCTATTTTATAGGATCAGGTGATATGAGGGCTATGTAGAAATGGGAGATCAGGCTAGTGGGAGTTAGAACACCTGCTTTTTCAAGCAAGTGACAGTCAGTAGGTCTATCATGAGTTACTAACAAATGAGCACCTGTAGTACACCCAAATCAGTTTATAGTTGGGTAGTTAAAATCTTATAAGTAAATGGAATTCTTGTTAATTTGAAGTTCATCTTGTGTATTTAGGAACTTAACATGGCTTAATGGGAACATACAGAGGGTCCTATAACAGGCTATAATCAAGTAGTTGGTCCTGTTTAGTCTAATTTTGATCAAAATCAGTTCAGTATTTGGGGCTGTAGAGGTCTGCCTAAAAAGTATATGTTCTTTAATGAATATGACTACTTCACCACAGTTACCATTGTGCTGAAAGGTGTGGAAGGTGAAACATTCTGGTAGAGGTAGTGTTTTCTGCACTTTTATACTAAGTTTCTGTAATTACGTATACAGATATGGGCTCCATATGCAGCAGGGCCTCAAAATCAGGCAATTTGTTATCTAGATTCCTGGCATTGAGCAGAAACACATTGATGTACCTTGGAGCTGGATTTTTTTTTTTTGTTAGATGGGAGATCCTTAACAGGACCCTCCCTAAAAAATGGCACTATTGGGCTGCAACATCTTTAGTCAGTTTATGGAAGAAGTGCAAGCCATCATCTGCAAAACAAGCGTGGCTGTACACCATCACCATTAGAATGACAACTATGCAAGCAGTCATTGAAGCCAATCACACAGTGAATTTCTGGGCCTTTTTCTTTTGCTGAAAAAATTTAAAGCCTGCTTAAACCTAAGCACTGCTGGTGATTCCCTGCTGAGTGAGAAAAATAAACTTTTATTTTCTTGTCTGTGAGTTGATAAAGCTGCTTTCTGTTTTACCTGCTCCATTTTGTTTTCTGTTTTAAGAAATATCATTGGACTGGTTGGTGTTTTTGTTCTATGTTAGAGACAGACACTTAAACTAGCTAGGTCTGTTTAGTCTGGGAAAACACCTGAGAGTTTTGCATGTAGTTTTATTGGCTGGAGGGCTTTTTAATCAGCTTATCTTGTTTTAAGTGCCTTTATAAATTCTGTACAATTAAGTGGCTCTTGTCTAATTTATACAAAGCAGCTACTTTTATTGAATAATCACACTTTTATAAGTTGTTTAAGTTACACTGTTGTAGCCATATCTTTAAGTTTATTTGTGGTAGTATTTTGTATCTTTAAAGTTTGTTTGTGATAGCATTTCACTCCAGACACTCTTTTACTGTGCATTTACATTCGAAGGACAGCGATTATTTATCTTGTAGCAGTAGATGTTTACCTGGTCTGCTTGAGCTGGGAAACTCACACAAGGGTTCTAAGTATCTTTTCGCACTTCTTTTATATACTGAGACTGTACTTTAGCAGTTTCAGAAAATAAATAAATAAATAAATAAACAAACTAATTAAATAAATAAATAAAACAAGCAAAAAAAAAACTGTATTGTTTGCTGCTGCTTTAAGTAGTTAATCACACTGTATTACATTGTATCTGTTAGTTGTGTGGTCTTGTTACACTTGGGCTCCAAACCAACTATTCTACATTAAGAAGGTATTTTTCTGCATACACCCTTGTGGCAGAAGTGGGCTAATCTAACCTTTCTTTATTGAAAATTGCTACTGGAAGGCTTATTGTGTGCTTTCCTGATTGGTAGCTAGCTAAACATTTATTTCTCTTTGCTCTTATTTAAGCCTTGTATTTACGTGGTGCTGCTCTTGGTCAGCAGTGCCCTTATAAAAACACAAAAGCCTTGAAGTTCAGTTTTCTCTAAATAGTTGTCAGTGAAACCCTTCCAAGCATTTCTGCTGCTCTAGGAGTAACTCAGTTGTGCACTGAGCAGTGCTGCCTTATTGATCAACCTTAGTCTACACAAATTATAGGTACCAGCTCAGTCCTGTCAGATTAGCACTTCCTCTGTCATGTCTCGGTGCATATCTCTCAGGGTTTAGCATGCCAGACTATTTGCAGAAACATGGACCACGATCATATAATCATATTGGTTGGCCTTTAGGGTCCTTAGGTCCCTTAATATGTCAGAGATCCTGGTTCCTAAAAGGCATCTCACTGTCAACATCTCTTTATCCATCTGTCAGTGTGTCTGATAATGAAGTCATCAATTACTATTACAGTTTTGTTAGACAGTTATATAGGTAAAATAGTGTTGTACTATTTAATTACCCGGTGACCCTTTTCTGTGCTAAAGCTAATAGGTGCTATAGTATTTAATTTACACACTGACCACTAGGTTTACTAGGTTTTGTAGGCTTAGATGGGGACATTTTAATGGTACGGGTATATGATAGTTTACTGTGTGGAATGCAGTGGTGGTGTGAATTATTCACAGGTCGTGTTTGTTTATGAGACTGAGGCCTCCAATTTGGTTAAGTGCTTGCATCTCTCACATAAAGATAGTGATGAGCTAAGCAATATTTCATTGTGAGCATCAGCCAGTTACCTGATTATACCAACTGCTCTGAGGCTTGCATCTCAAAATGACCAAACTGGTTTGCTTTCAGTTTTTTTAGACCAAGAATATAGTAAAAGAATGTGATATTATCCGATTTAACAAAAAAAAAGTACTTAGTAGTTCAACGGAAATAATATATTTCTTATATTTTAAGAATGTGGCTTACAGATTTATTAATAGGTGCCTCATACTTGTAGTGTAAAAGGGATATATTGTGTTACAGGAATGTGGCTAAAGAATGTATATTACATTTTCTTGTATTTGTAGTGTAAGCGGTGAACAAAACAATAAAATATTATTTCATTTTATTTATTTATTTATTTACATTTGTTGACCGGGAGTGTCAAATATGGTGAATAATAATAGTTCCTGGTTATTTAAAACAGCACTGGGTACAAATCTAATTAGTAGACTATGCAGAAATACAGTTATAGTCACTTAGTGGGTGTGAGAATGGCTAAGTTTGCTTGTAGAGAATTTTGTACTAGAAGAACCTGCATGGTGCTGCTTGTGGCTGTGCAGACAGGCATTTAGCACAGCTTGTCCCAGCACAAAACAGGGATTTAGCGTTGCTTGTCCCAGCACAGAAAGTGAAAGATCCAATAGAAAATTAGCTAGGAATTTGGTCAGTAATACCTACTTCTAGAATACAGTAGTAATTGAATTCCCAGTGATATAACTACTACAAATCATGCTTAGAAACAGTTGACCAACAATTAGATGGAAAACTTATAAACTGTTGCAAAATTAAGGAAAACTGATGAATACACTAAATCAGATACCAGAAGCACTCAGAAATGCAGTAACAGCCAGGTGACAGTATAAACACATTAGAACAGCTTTTTTATCATACTATAAAAGCATAGTATAACTGAAAAAGAGCACTTAAACTGTATATGTCAAAAGGCAACTATAAGTGCAACAGAAAACAAGTACTTTCCTGATCTTTAGAACTGTAATCACCTCAAAAAACAACTTCAGTAATTCCCAAAGTTGTGAGTACAGCTTGCTGTAGTCTTCAAATTAAGACAAAAACCTATGCCCCCCGCCCCCCACCCTACCCCGGCTATTTTTCCAAGCACAGAAAATGAAAGAATCAGTAGAAAATTGGCTAAGAATTCACGATATAGTACCTACTTCTAGAATGCATTAGCAATTTAATTTCCTGCCACAAAAGAACTGCCACTGGTCACAGAAGATAACACTTTATCAACAAATAACTGCAAAATTACAACATGTAAGCAAAATTAAGGAAAAGCAGAGGAAAACACTAAATCTGCTACCAGAACACGTTCAACAACACAGTTACAGCCAAAAGACCCGATATACACAGTGCATTCTTTTTTTACCAAACATTAAAAAGGAATGGTAAAACTGAATAAAATAACACTTGAATTGTATAAACCACTACGTGCAACAGAAAACAAGTACTTTTCTCCTCTTTAGATAAGGATAAGGAATGAACTCAAATCTGGAATTGTAGTAATTTCCAAACATTAATCTATGGGCAACCTTCTGAAGTCTTTAAATTAAAACAAGCAGCAGGCTGCCCATAAGATTTATTGATAATACAAGCAAAGAATAGAAACAATAGAAAATTCGCTAGCAATTCAGTCAGTAATGTCTACTGACCTCTAAATGCATTATCATCACCCGTCTCTCATTGCATCTCACACCCTTTCTTACCCCAGTGTTACTGCTTATTCACCACAATGCTATCTCATCCTTCTAGATTAGTGCAGTAATGCCACTCTGTCTCTCTCTCTCTCTCTCTCTCTCTCTCTATATATATATATATATACACACACACACACACACACACACACACACACACACACACACACACACACACACACACATGCGCGTGTGCATGTGTGTGTCTATGTGTGTGTGTATATATATATATATATATATATATATATATATATATATATATATATTATATATATATATAGATAGATAGATAGATAGATGATGTGTGTGTGTGTGTGTTTGTGTGTGTGTGTGTGTGTGTGTGTGTGTGTGTGTGCATCTATATACATATGTAGATGTCTGCATATCTATATAATGTATGTGTGTGTGTGTATAGCTATATATATATATATATATATATATATATATATATATGAAGATATACACACACACACACACACACACACACACACACACACACACACATGCAAGATACACACACACACACACACACACACACACACACACACACACACACAGATACGTGATATATATATTTATATTAGTGTGTGTGTGTGTGTGTGTGTGTGTGTGTGTGTGTGTGTGTGTGTGTGTGTGTGTGTGTGTATGTTTGTGTGTGACTGGTCAGAATTGCTACAATAACTTTATTATCTACACCATACTCTGCAAAGTACTAACTCCCAAGAGGATGTTTTGTTCAGCTAGTGTGCCTTGACAGCTTGTAAACAGGGTGTGCTCCCTTTCATCTTGTACCATACATACATCAATGAGCAGGAAGCAAAAGATGACTTACAATAATTTTCCAATTTCCTGAAAAATGCTTACAATCAGTGGTAAGCTGACCTCAGCTTCTACAACAGTTTATGATATGCTCTGGGGTCTTTCCAGAGACATAAAACAATATAAATTGTTTCTTTCCTGTACCTACATCTATCTCATTGGTTTATGGAGAGTCAAGACATGATATTTTGAGCTTCAGTATATCAGAAGAAGATGTGCTATCCTACAAAAATGCTTAGCATCTGAAATTCTGGCAATCATGTGTAACAGTGACTATAACTAAAAAAATAGTGTTTTAAATATATTTGTAATAAACAGCGAATTATACAATGACCCCCGCCCATTAATATTCCAAAATGTGGATGCTTATTGGCCAGCGTGCCCGTTATAAATCCCACAATATACCAACGGAAAAAGGTCCAGTCGCCCAGACTTGTTTCTGTTGAAACTCGAGAAGAAAAATTTTTTTGCTGATACACCAAAAGTCATCCAGCTCCACAAAGGTTCTGCCAAAACAGAACCTGGAAACCATTGCCCAACATGTGTACTCAGCCTGGTCTACAGAGCTATTGAGCAAATCGTCATGGAACCCATACACTGAGACATTGGAGATCTCCAGATACTGGACTCTACACAACTTCACCTTGTTAAAGGCATAGCCTGGCTCCCAAACCTAGTTGACTTATTTAAAACAGTTACCATGAACATAGATGGAGGTGAAAGTAGTCCACACAGCCCACCTGGACCTCACTAAGGGCTTATTACACCATTCCCCACTCCGTCATCATGGACAAGTGTACCAGCTTGAACATAAACAGCTATGTCACAGGATGGGTGGCCAAGTGGCTCACAGATCAAACACACATGTTCATAGTTGTGGGTGCCATGTCCAACTCTAAGCCAGTCACACATGGCATCACACAGGTCTTGGTCCTGGGACCCCACTTGTTCAGTCGATACTGTTCAGAGGTACAGGCAGGCACGGCAGGTGTAAGGCTGAACAGATTTGCAGATGACTGGAAACTGTGGTCCATAATTGACTATACAGCTGACACAGACATCCTCCAGACATGTCTTACAGAGACAGATAACTGGTGTCAAAATAATGCCCTCAAGCTGAATGGCAAAGAATGCATAGTCATCTCCTTTGGGTAATACAAAGTGCACACAAATTACCACACAGGTGGTAATCCAGCATGAACGGAGAAAGTAATTATGGCACTGGGGACACAGGTAGATAGTAAACTCACCTTTGATGATCACGTGGCCAAAGTGTTTAGACATTCATTCAATGTGGGCCAACTAATGTCACCTAATGTAACACACCTCGTATAGTCTGATGATGTCACCATCCTACAAATATACCTGTGGAAACAAAAACTCCCATAATATGTATAGCGCATCATGTTAATGCATACTTCTTTAATATCATGAAGTAGTTAGGTAGGGGTTTGCATCCTGCACTTGGCAACTGTGTATTTGTGTGTGTTCTCCTTGGGAAGGGACAACCTTTTAGGAGAGTAGTGAAACACATCAAAAGTGGTAATCTAACCTTTGTCAAGTCTGATGATGTAAGCATCCTACAAATATACCTGTGCAAAAGAAAACTGACAGTAATGTGCATAGCGTGTTGTGTTAATGCGTACTCCTCTAGTATCCTGAAGTAGTTAGGTAAGGGATTGAATCCTGCACTTGGTGAGTGTGTTAACTGTATGTGTGTGACACTGTTGGTCAATGTGTTGTGGTTTTTGCTTTTACCACTGTATGACATATCAGTATGCATTGCACATTTGAGCTAGCTGTGTGCCAAATACATATCTGTACATGCTACCTCAATGATTGCATGTGTGGGAACCCTGCTTTCTCCAAGAACACAGCTGTCATCCTTACCGGACTGTGCTGCTGCTTCCCAGACATTAGGTCACATCTGTATGCTTGTGACAAGGCCAGCCACTGCAGTGATCCCTGACTTAGGTCATCTGTGTCACACAAAGTCATTACAATTCCTATTGGAATGTGTGAGTGAGGGTCTATGGCCAAGGTATATGTCAGACCTGTTCAAACGCAGCAAAGTGTGTCCACGATGACTATTCATAGGTGGAGAACAAACTGTGGATATGCATGCAGACCCCTTATTGCTTATGTGATCCACCAAGGGATTCCAGAATACCTTTGGAAATGTGATTAACAAAGGAGAGATGACATAACACTTGGCTGCATGTACACATCAGTACCTGTTCATCATGCTGGTGGCTACTACCTATGTGGTATTGTGGGGATAATATGTTCCTTATAGGTGGATGACAATGCTTAGTTTGGCTTATAGCTTTGCAGCATGGGTTTGACAACAGGCATCTGTCTGTATGATACCCTTGTGGAGTATGTGTGTCATCTGGAGAATGCATTATAGGCCACAGTATGCATTACCAGATGTGGACGGACATATCCCTACTGTGATTGCTTGTACCTAAGAGAGCTATATGGCAAACAGGAGAGGGCTCAGTAATGGGTGCAGGTGAATACCAGTGGTTACTGGCATTGTATAGTACCTGAAGGCTCCAAATGTTCCTGCGCGTCCTACATTTGTGTGTCGGTTGTCAAGACATCATATTATGATTGGTTATGGTCAGGTTGTTGAAGTGATGCATACCACCAGAATGTAAAACATTGACAGATAGTAACAGTGTCAAACCATGTCATACACACATGTGTAGTCAGGTGCCAAAATGTGTGTAGTACAATGCATACTGGCCACCAATAGAAACTATGGAGTGTTACTGTGTAATACAGAGCATGTCACCCTGGCCATGTGTCCACTATGCACGTACATGCAGACAGTGCACCTCCACCATGTTCACAACTGTACACCTGCAAATCTGTGCTACACACATCCCACACATACTGTCCAGTCTCTAACACATGCTGCCAATACTGCACACATCAGCCAAGTGACACGTGGCCAGACAATACACAATTGGAACCAACACTGGTGTAAACAACACTACAATGACAATCATAGCTTTAATGCATCATGCCTGCTCAGCTACACCTTCAAGCATATCATTACACTCTACAGCTGACAACATGTTAACATTGCTATACTGCTATATAGACACCCTGTGCATCAGCACCATGGTAGCCTGTTCCTGCATCAATGTTACAGATGACAGGAGGAGGCACCGGTTTCATCATATGCACAGGGTGTGTTGCTGGTTCGCCAGAGGCCTACAGTGAGCCATCCAATTGACATGTATGTGTGTGTGTGTGTGTGTGTGTGTGTGTGTGTGTGTGTGTGTGTGTGTGTGTGTGTGAGGGGCAAGAATACTGGGATGGGCCAATGTTGTTGTAATGTGTGGGGGTGTGGGTTAGCCCTAGGTGTCTGGAGTATGTGTGTGTGTCAGCATGCACACAGTTCCACCATGTGACTGCCATATATGGGTATTTGTGGGACAGCCACAGACTGTACCTGCGAGGCTTTACAGATCACCGTCTCTGGCCATGGATATGGTACCTGTGCCTGGCAGAGGTGCTACTGACACTATCAGGTACTAAGCCATTCTGGGTACTATCCCCAGAGGTGGATGGATGCACACTGGATACAGGTCCCTGCTGGGACTGTCCAGAGCCACGTGCATGTGGTCTTCTAGGACATTCTATGGACAGCCCACTCCCAACATTGCTGTGGCTGGTACTGGCACTACGGGAGTGGCTGTGGCTTGAGGGACATCAGCGGCGACTGCCAGCTGCTGATGTTGCTGGCATACATCCACATCGACGTCTCAACTGTCCCGCACTGTCCTGACACATGGACATGACATTGCAGAGGATACCTAATGTCTCTCCCCAACATCTATCAGTGACCTCAATGTAATGTCGGATGGCACCTGCTAGGTCAAGGATACTGTCAATGACAGTGGTGTTATGGGCCCTCTGTGCCCTTAGTCCCTGTCTGGTGTACCTTTCCATATGTGCTTGTGATTCCATGACAGCCTGGAACATGCGTGACATTGTCAGACCTGTGGCACATCTGCCAGTGGCATGATGAGCAGCAGTGCTCCTATGAGAACCACTGAACATCTGCCTATGTGGTACCCTTCCAGACATCTGGGTATGGCTCCTGTGTTGGGATGCATGTGCCATGGATACCACACTGTCCTGGCCAATTCCAACAGTATGCTGTCCCTCAGCTATGGGCATTGGTGATGGATGTATTGGCGGTATGACTGTATGCATGGATGGGGTGGACAGCTGTGTACTGTCAATTGATGGGCCAATGACAGACCCTGGCAAACACGCCTGTGCCTCAACACACCTATCTTCATTATCACTATGTGGCTCAGTGACATCAGTTTCCCTGCTGCAGTGAACCATTCCTAACACAGCACCTGTGGGAGGGAGACAGGAAACACACTTTACGACCTGTACATGATGTCTGCACACATGCACACATGCACACATGAACATATGCACACATGCACACATGCACACATGTACACATGAACACATGAACACATGCACACACTCACACAAATACACTCCACACTACAGCAGATACCCACACACACCACCAGCAATCCAAAACATACTTATAAGTGGTTGAAGGTGGGTTGCAGTATCACAAGGCAAACAGTCATATCAAACATGTCAGCATGCAGAAAGTTTGTTGCTTAAAACCATGCAGTGCGAGTGTAGACAGCCGGTGTTAATAACAGTATACATGGCTTTGATGCATGTGTGCTGTTGTTCAGTGATTGGCCTCACAGCCACTCGTTACATGGGATTGTAAGGTGCCCAATAGGGAGCATTGACTAACATGAATGTGTTATGTGTTGAAGAGTGTCGCACAGCCCAATGATAGGCCTCTACCCCTCAGGTATATTATGTGTGCTGTGTGGATGACATGTGGTATACTGAAGTGTGACCTTACAGCGGGTGTCTGGATATGCTATGTGTAGCATGTTAAGGTGTACTGCGTATGACAAATTTGTGTATGTTGTGTACATGTGTATCAACTATGCCTATCCAATGTCCAGTATGGTGTTGCACAATTGTGTGTGCTGCTCTGTGTATTGCATGTGATTGAGGCAGCTACTGTCATTACTGAGATGTGCATAGTCTCACAGCAAACATGCGCATCATGCATTATGCGTAGGTGTGTTACATGTACATAGCCTACACCTCACCTATGACATGCACATTTCATTAGCAATATTAAAATTATAACACACTCACCAGCATCGATCAGCTGCCTTGCTGTCACACCAGAGGGACCTACAAAAATATGAGACAGTTTGTCAGTGGCCACAACTGTGCCATTGCTACTGTGAGTTTGCTAAAGTACAGTAGTACAACAGTCGACAGTCACAGGCGTACAGATTATATTCCAAATATCAGTATTGCACAACACTATGCAGCACAACTGCTAAACACACATTACCCATGTCACATATGCATAATCTACCAATACAGATAACAGTAGTCTACAGATAGGTCATGTTACCTGCACGCTCCATGTCAACATGCTGGGTGTCTCTGGCCTCCATGATGATACATGTCAGCTGCTGTTCCTGTGGTTGGACATAAACCACCACACTTAGGAGCAGCTCCTCCACTCTGGTGAGCGGGGATGAATGGTCACCCCACCACCTGTGGCAACTGTTGTCGACGGATATCAGATGCACGCCGCCGGACATGTCTAATTAAATCACTGCAGTGATGGCATACCTGCTCATATGTGCGGTTATGCATGCATATGTCATTCACCCATCAAATGAGATCCTACCACAGTACAGTCTGCTTATGCTGGTCCTGGCTGGTTCTAGAGAACAGCAGGGTGTAGTGCTGTACCAGGCTGTTGTGTATATCCACCTCCTCTGCAGCTGTATAAGACAGGTTTCTTTGGTAGGACATAACCCTGGAAGACAATTAAACAAGATGTGTGAGCAAGTCAAGTGGAACACTTAACATCCTAAAGTACAGATATCAATTACCTGCCATATTTCACATCAGACTGGTTGTCAGAGGATAGACATGTTCAATACCACATATTAGTGCTCAGGCCACAACTGGCTGACAGTGCCTGACACGCTGTATATATCAAACCATGTTCTGCACAGCAGCAAAGAGAAGCCAGTATGTATGACTATACACCAGTACATGGCACACTGTATGTGACACAATGCACCACCTAGCCACAGGAGGTATATATCAAGCTAATGCATGAAGAAAGATGTCATCCATTGCAATGAATGTAAAGTACAGTTACAGTATTACCAGTATACCACAGTAGTCTTTGATGCCAAACACCTGCCTAACATATGTGCACAGTTGTTGATATAGGTGGCATACTGCTGTACTAGACTATACATGTTGCTAGATACACACATATACCCTGTAACACAGATATGACTGAGGGCATGGTACAGGCATAATTACACACACATCAGACATACATACAACACACAAATGTATGCCAACCCAGATGAGTTTTACCTGTGTACCATACAGTACTGTGTGTCACTACTTACAAAATCTTATGCCTGAGGTATGTAATCTGTGAGGACTACAGGGAGCACACAAAAAAGTGTTCCAAGCAATGTGAACATACACCATACTGTACTGTTTAGGCCTACAGCTTCAGGTAGTACTACAGTTCATATGGGAGTTGGGTTCACCAGCAGTACCACTCAATAAGCATACATGTATTGCTTTAGCCTACATTGGGACACCACAGTCAACAACAAGGGACTACATCACACCGTATGCCATACTACTTTTTCTGCTAGCAATAGCATACACATCTTTTGCTGGGATCACAGTTAGGACACAAACTACCATGACAGAAACAATTTCACACTAAGTTATCACACCTTTACAGACCTTGCACACATTCACCAACACATTCACCATCACACTCAGTCAACCTCACATAGCAATTATTGCACTAAGTACATGTGTGTGTGCATCGTGTCATGGGTAGGTGGTATGCTATTGGCCCTAGGGCCTACAGCAGCCTAGCCATATGCTACCCTGGCCTTTGACACACATGTAATATAATTTCACTTGCCCCTGTCAACCAGAGACACAGACAGAGGTGATTCCCGGGGTGTATTTCCAATCTCCCAAACAATCATCAGGAGTATTTATGACAACTGCTAATGAGGAGCTTTGTATGCTATTGATAGGTGGTTTGTTCCAGAGTATGGCAAGTCTCTGAGTTAGGACTCTATCCCTCCAGCATGTGCTGTTTAGTGAGCTGACAAGGTGTAAGGCCCTAGAGCATGTATCTGGGAGGGATTGTAATATGTTTACGTGGAGGATGTCCAACAGCTATGGGTGTGACATAGCTCAGTATGTTAGGCAGAGGTCACCTCTGGGTAGGCGGTATGCAACACAATGTAGCTGTGGTTTTGTGAGTCAGTCTGCATAGGGCATCTGTTTGAGGCTGGTATTGCTCTTTGTGAGGTATGTCTGTGGCCTTTCCAGTTGCTGTAGTTGGCATTGTACTCTCTAATGGGTTTTAATTGTGATGAGTAGAGGGGAACACTGACCTATATTTCCCTAGATGGCACACCTTTTGTGATGACATCTACCACGTAGACAGAGTACATGACCAGTGTGGCACTGCGATTATCAAAGGGGAGGCTACTGTCCACCTGTGTCCCATGTTCCCTTATCACACCTTTGGTGTTATGTAGACTACCACCTATGTGGTAGTTAATGGGTACAGTGTTCTGGCAAGAAGGGATGGCACTGCAGTGTCAACACTAAGCTTCAGTCCATACCTTGGTCGCCAGGCACCTGTCGCAGTAAGTATGCCCCATGTCTCTCTCCCTCTATCTATATATATCTACATATCTATATCTATATATATATCTATATATATAAATATATATATATATGTAAATATATATATATACATATATATATATATATATATATATATATACATACATATATCTATATATATATATATATATATATCTATATATATATATATCTATATATCTACATATATATCTATATGTATATATATATATATATATATATATATATATATTATATATATATATATATATATATATATATATATATATATATATATACATATCTATATATCTATCTATATATATATATATATATATATATATATATATATATATATACACACATAAATACACACATACATACACACATAGATATAAACATCCATTGCTGTACATATAGATGTACATAATGTACATATAGGCACATATACAGTCCACTATTCATGGTGGGAATATCAATTATGTGACAGTTGTGAGATATACAGTTATGTAATAATATTGCACAGTGTTGTGCAGACTGCATTGAAGGTGTCCTCAGCCCATGTAGCTTTAGCAGGCCTCACTGGCTACTACACTGGAAAACTGACAGAGCATACCCACAGTGTTTAACCACCACATGTCATATACCAGCACTGCATGCTGTTTTCTTTGCCACACACTACAACCTACATAGAAATATGCACATAACAACCTTCAACAACATATATATATATATATATATATATATATATCTACACCCTTCACAAACAGTTGCAGTATGTCCCTTGCCCTATGCACATGTACAGATACATAGAGACACGTCCTGCTGCCACATATGGATGATTCACAGTATGTAGAGTACTCTTCATAAACATCTACTACATGCCAGCAAATACATATGTGTTACATACCTTTCCTTTGTATTGCTCTGTTCCATCTGTTTTTAAAGGAAATATATATATATATATATATATATATATATATATATATATATATATATATATATATTTATTTATTTTTTGTTTTTGTTTTTTTTTCTCCGTCTGTTGCTGTTGCTCTTTCTTTTTTTGTGTCTCTCTGTTTGTGTCTCTTTGTCTTTTTCTGTTTCTGTGTCTCTGCCTCTCTCTCTCTCTCTCTCTCTCTTTCTCTCTCTCTTGCTGCAATGAGATTATTGCATGTGTGGACAGCAAGTACAGCCTGCTTTTCTAGGTATCTGCACATGTGCATGTGATGGCCTCTGCGCCAATTGGTACCCACCATTTACTAATTGCAAGCAGCTTGCTGTGTGGTAATTGCAGTACTCACTGTCATAGCAGCCCACTGCTATAAAATGCTAGGTTAGGTAGGCGTAGCCCTTTCAGCTTTCCAAAGTGGGGCCCATGCTTGTTTGCTGTGGACACCATTGTGTCAGTCAGAAAGTTGATATATTTCTTATCTCTGAAGCTAGGGTTGTAGCCAGTGATTTGCATGTTGTACTCAAACCTGAATGTTGCTGCTTCTAGTACACACTTGTCAGTGTAGCATTTTACTCACACCTCCAAATGCTTACACAAGATACATGGAAGTATGTACTTTATTTTCTAATTAGACAATTAACTGCCATACAAAAGTAGTTATTGCAATGTATTCCTCTGGCACATGAACTGTTTGTGAACTACTATACTGTAAATTACCTCACTTCTGAACAGCTTGTTGTATATTTGTGTTGACATTAGCACAGGCTGTTCAAGACAACTGGACACATTTCAGGACTGAGTATGCCTACCTACATCCTTGGTAGAGCCTGAATACACAGGTATATTGTTATTTTGGGTAGGGGTGCAGAAGTACAGAGATCATTATATATTATTGTGTGATGTTTATCTTGCTGAACATACACGGTTGCTGTGTACCTGTTAGTCTAACAAGGCAAGTAGTCTGTCTGCGTAGCTCCCACTTGTGGACACATCCAGATGGTAGCCAGAGGTTAGCTTATTATTCTTTGTCTGTGCACCACACTGGTCTTTTCTGCACTGGAACAATGGCATTGTCACAGTTGGTTGCTAACAGTACATGGCTACATCCTTTGATATTTCTGTGTTGTACTCCTACATAAGGGTATGCTTGTTGGACTCGTTCCAAAGCTATTTGCAGAGTGTGTAATAGCAGAAAAGCTGAAATGCCTGTGTGTTCCTGCCTCTGCCAGGCCTCTGATATACTCAGGTATATATTTGAGCAGCCTCAGGGAAAGGTACATATAAGTGAGGTACACCTGTAATATATTACAGAAATTAAGTTGAGACTCTGAGAGAATCAGAGCATATGTATTAATAAACCTTTTCTGACGTGCACGCAGTGTGTACTCTTACTTAGTGACATTATTCATTAAGTGTAATTCCCCACTTTTCTGCCTCCCATCAGTAGTTTTCAGAGGGATTCTGAGGGACAAAGCTAACATTTGTTTACAAATCAGGGACATCCCTGAAAAGCAGTCACAGTTGGGAAGTATGGCCTCTGCCCTATTCAAATATGCCAGTGTTTATCCTGCTCTGATACTGTGTGGGGTTTATAAAGTGCTACTGTAACATTATTTCCTGCTAGAATGGCTGGTTCTCTTTTCACAGTCATGTCATGCAATTCCAGAACAACTGCTGGTAAAGATCCACAGAACAAGATTTGTTATGGCATTCCTATTTTCCCTTTACATTAACTCATTGTAATGCATGATATATTTATTACAGCACCAACTCATTGTATATCCATTGTGGCTTAGTGGTACTTCATGCAGTGTAGTGTGCCCAATGTCTGAGGTTCAAGTCTGACAGAGGTGTTTTATTTTGCTGCTCAGCAGAACAAGGGCCCTGCCATGCAGAGTGACTTAGGCACTTTTAACAGTTGTAAGCGGGTTTGCGTAGGTTTTGTGCGATGTTTAGCAATACTTAGCTAAGCGCACACATGCGCACACTCGCTCAAACCTGCTAACTACTGCTTAAAAGTGCTTACTCCCGCTAACCCCGCGCTAATTTCTTTGAAAGAAAAGAAAATGGGGAGATAGGAAAGTGGTGAAAAAGGGGGCACAAAGAGGGAAAGACAGTAGGGAAACCAGCCCAGGATGTGCAGGACGGGTGTAGGGAAGGTCCATAGCTCCCCATTTCTTTACCAGCAACAGCTGTGCATATGTTAGAAATTTAGAGTGACATTTGAAACCTTCCACCCCTGAGAGAGGAGTGAGGACAACAAAGTATGTTGTACTGCCAATTATAATTATCAGTTTACATGTGCAGCGGACATGTGTGCAAAATGGGCAGCTATGTATGGGGCGTAATTGTTTTGTGGGAACAGATTGCCCTTTTTTTTTTTTTTCAGGTGAGACTGGAATGTGAGGTAGAGGAAGCAGGTATATTTGGGGAGGTAGGTTGGGCAGGTAAACAGACAAGATAAACAAGATGCATACAGGGTTGGAATATGACACATGGAGTGGGTGAACACAATTGACAAGCATGGATTTTTGGAAATCGCAAGCCCATGAGCCCACAGATGGTAACAGTGGAACTGAAATCCTCACCCATGTGCAGTCAACATTGCACCTTCACAGCCCCGAGAGTGGCTGTGCTGGGGGCTGTGTAGGAGGGGCAGGCTCACCCATGAGTTGCACCACTCTCGCCTCGAGCTGGCATATGGGATCAGCGACTGAACGCTGGATCTCTCTACGTACCACAGCCCGGACCCTTCAGAGGGTGACAGGTGGCCCTTCTCCACCCACACTTGCACGGTGGGGATGAACTCCATACCCTGCAGAGCTTCCAAACGAGGGTGGCACAGGACCAATGGAGGAGGGGAGCCCGGTCTGGGCAGAGGACCTGCTGGTGCCAGGTGCAATTGCCAGCTGAGGAGGGACAGGTGGGTCCGCTGGGACCAGCCTTCCCATACGTTCTGTGTTTAGGTGTGTTTAATTACAACATAGACAAGAGCATTCCAAATTACTTGTAACAGCATGCAGTAATATTCCCATTAACCCAACACACCCGGGTTCCAACAGTTGAACAGCAAGCATAACACATGCATATATTGAATGACAGTGGACATTCCAACAGCATGCAGGGATGATTGGTGGCAACAGGCCACCACGACTGTGGTGTTTGAACAGGGCACATGCATCAAAGTAAATGCAGATATTTATAGAATAGGACATATGTGCCAACAAATGTTTTGAGATTAGACATACCCATTGAGGTGTGGAATTGCATTGTTTATGCACATACAGTACGGTGTAAAAAGATACCTCCATTAACATCTTATAAGTACTTTTAGTCTACACTGCATTCCTATTAACTGCAGTTGTATATCCCCTACATGTATTATTACACTAGGCAACATGCATTAGGTTATGTAATGGGTTTGGCTAGTTCATTATATACCTGTCCTATATCTGACATACTAACTGTCCAAGATGCAGATGTTACTGCTAAATAGTTATATATTTTATTTATATTTATATATCTACATATCTGGATGTGTTCACGTGACATTTGCAGTTATATTTCTACAGAAACCTACATTTCGTGTAGCACACTCACATTTCTGGGGAACACATTAACAAGCTACTCATGTGCCAGATTTACCTATGCATGCCAGATATTAACCAACTGTTGAGGACTGTATATATGCTTCACAGCTACTGTCACTTCCTTCATCCACTTTATATGGGACTGCCCAACTGTGGGTTGACAGTACTTAATCCAACAGTACTATTTATATAATGCAAGGGTACAACAACAATTCAAAGTAAGTGACACAGACACACTCCAAGTATTATACCTTTATTAATTATATTACAAATTTTCTACAGGCTCTCTCATTTAATTGATATTACAGTGCATACAGAAGACTTATTCAAGACCTGTTATACCTTTATTAATAGGTTACAACACTCTTTTTCAGCCTCGCTCACTTATTTTATATAACAGTACATGCAGAAATATTATTCAGGACTTATTTTACCTTTATTAAAGGGTTACTACACTCTTTTTCTGGCTCTCTGACTTATTTTATATAACAGTACATGCAGAGAAATTATTCAGGGCATTTTATGGCTTTATTATTGGGCTACAACACTTTTTTTCAAGCTCTCTCATCTATTTTATATAACAATACATGCAGAATAATTACTAACCTGCCTGGTGGCGCAGCCTTAGTGGCCTATCTGCATAGGCTTGCTGATTCGCAGCACGGACACTTGCAGCTGTGAAGTAAATGAAGGGATATTGAGACATACCTATCCATTATACAGACTAAATTAGCATGTCTTACATACTTCATTTAATGACTACCTACTCAGTAGTGGGGCATCTTGCATGTCACGGGTCTCCTGTATCCATTGGTTCAGTAGGTCCTGCTTCCGTCTCTTCAGGTCTGCATGGTGGTGATGGACCTGCTCACCAGTCCGAGGGACGCCTGTGGCACTGGTGAGATCATGAGCTAACTTGTTCCAAGCCTCTCCTTTGTACTCCATCCCTTGGAACTGGCCCTGCAGGAGTCTTGACTCATGACGGTGGACAAGGAGCCAAACCATGTATTTTGACACCTCGATGCCCCAGCGTTGCGCTCTAAAGCGAGTACCCCCTCCAGCACCAGCCATTCTGACTGTAGATGGGAGCTACAATCAGTTATGGCGAGTATTCCTGCCTATGGAACTTAAATATGCCTCATTTCCCGCACTTTTTTGTGATTGGCCGTTTTTGAAAATTCTCGGCTGACTGCAGACCTGCTTAGCAGTGGTTAATCTACCATTTATAAGTATATGTATGTTAACAGTGGCTATTTATCCTACGCTGTCATGGCTTAGTGGTTCAGTACTTTGATTATGGTGCACAGTGGCCTGGGTTCAAACCTTGTTATTGCTTTTTATTTTACTACTGTCCAGACAGGCTACAGGGTGTGGCTGTGTTTTGGCAACTTTGCTCTACATTGCTCCACGTTGCCCGATGGTGCGCTGGTTAGCACAGCGCGCAGCTCTGCGCAAAGGTATTGCGCTAGGAAAGTGCTGCTTAGCTATATGCAATAATATTGCACTAGGTAAAACCTTGCTTATCTATGGGCAATTTTATTGCGCTAGGTAAAACCCTGCTTAGCTATGGGCAATTATATTGCGTTAGGTAAAACACTGCTTAGATATGGCCAATTATATGTTAATATCCTCAATGCTGCTCACCTTCTTATCTTTATATTTGTACATTTTGTTCACTAATACATAGGCCATTTCAATGCTTATTAATAAAATTTCATTCATATATGTCAGGAATTATTTTATATACTAATTTAAAACATAAAATAGACAGGGGAGTGGTGGGACTAGAACCGGGAATGCCTCCTTTTTGTGCGAACGCTCTACCACTATGCTATTCCTATTTGGCTTGATTTGCATAAACATTTCTTATTATGCTCTTCGATGTCGAAATTGCTAACTGTAGCTAAGCAATGGGCACACCCGCACAAACACATGCAAATAAGGGCAGCTATATCGGGAATTAGAAAAAAAAATTAGTTTACATTTTACATTTACAAAGGGGGTTAGTATGTGGGGATGTGTACTGTTTGCTATGTGTACATTTCAGCGGACTTGCTGATTGCATTTGTCTTTTTCACTTTATATGGTTGCAGGGGCGTGGATATTTGGACTGCTCGGCATTCTGACACACCCCCTGCAGTCTTACACACTCCGTTTAAACCTTCCAGTTGAGTCAGCGCCCTCATGCATATGCATGACGCGCTGACGTCGTAGTCTTAAACGGCAGTCTCCGAGTAAGACTTGGTTAGTCTTACTTGGAGGATTTCTGAATCCCGGCCGTTATTTAAGAAAAGTAAGTATTTATTTTCTTAAATGTCATTGTATAATAGCAATAACCAGCTCCCTGGTTGTGGTATATTGAAGATTTACCCATGGTTGACTTTGCCCTCATGATTAAATCACGCCATATGTGAGTAAATCTTCAATATACCACACCACGTCGTCAGTTATTGCTTAAATAATCAGTAAGCCACACATGCATTAATAATGAATTGCAAAAAAATGCACACACTTTTGAAACCAGTGTCAGTGTAGTTTAATGTAATCTGATGAGAATTTTAGTAATTGATGTGAGCAATTAACATTTTTATGTCAAATTAGTATCCTGCAAAACACATGAATATTTTTTTAAAGGGGCTCACCAGCTGTCATTTATCTCAGGTCTGTACTTAGCATTTGCACTATCCAGCTAGGCATATTGTCAGGCATTGAATTAAAAAATTGCTTCAAAATGAAAGGTTATTGTTTCATTGCTCTAGGACTCAATGCATTTAGTAAGCACTATCATTTTTTTGCCTTATGCTCCTTGTGCAATAATTCAGCCTTTTCGATTGTTGAATGTCCAAAGCAGTTGTATTATTTTATGAGCCTATTTTCTAAATTATATTACTGTATTTCAGTGGGTACAGAGCTCGGTATTGTTCACACCTGGGGTGCTTTTAGGATGCCATGTAAATGTCTTCTGCCCTTATGGCATTTCAGTGAATATTCTCATTTCCTTTCCATTCTAAAAATATGCTCTAGGTGAATTGATCATCTTCCATTTTTCTTGTAAGTGCCTATATCATGTGTTAGTGGACATGCTTGTATTTGTGTGGGAGAAATAGTTCTTTGATAGACTGGTGTTCTCTCCAGTATTACTTTTGCTGCAATGTACACATTGACTGCCGAGATAGAATCCTCGCAACCATAAACTGGATAAAATGGGTAATCAGAAGTGAAAAAATGTACACTGCTGAGAGTTATCTCATACTGCAAGATACTTCTTTGACCACTCCTTACCTTACCTCCTTAGAAGTTTTTTTTTTTTTTTTTTTTTTTTTTTTTTTTTTTTTTTTTTTTATTAAACCTCACACAAAGTTAAATATTGAGAGAGATAGTTATTGCACTTTATCATATTGCACTCAGTTTAAACTATTATTAAATTAAATCAGTCTTGGAATTTTTATTTCTGTGTGATTAAGCACATGCAATGAGCACCATGACATTTAGACAGGATGGGGCTGTGAAGACATTATTGTTACCAATACGATGACCTTTTGTATCTGGCTTAACTACAATTCAGAACTGCATGGAGATTAAAGAAAGTCAGTCAGTCTTTAAATAATAAAAAATGTTTACTGAAAAGTAATTGCTATTCTCTCACCGCTCTCTGAGATCCTTGAAAAATGTACACATACTCAACTACTGTCCTATCTCATTCACGAAAATCTCCTCCCCCTTCCAGCATAGTTTCCACCGTAAACACAGTCCCTCGAGTGCCTTACTATCCTTCACTCAAAAGGTTACAGAAGCTAGGGACAACAACCTCCTCATCTCCTGTCTATTCCTTGATCTCTCTAAAGCCTTTGACACTGTGTCTCATCCCATCCTTCTTAACAAACTCTCACATCGAAACCTCTCTCCTTCTACTCTTGGCTGATTCCAATCCTACCTTACTGGCAGAAAACAAGCTGTTAGATGGCAGCAGGTTTTCTCACCCTTCCTTGCTGTTCAAACAGGAGTACCCCAAGGCTCCATACTTGGGCCACTCCTTTTCACCATCTTTACCAATAACTTACATTCATCCTGCAGCCTCTCATCTTTAATATAATATGCAGATAACTACTCTCTTATCTTTCTCCAGTACAATCTCTGAACTACACATACTAACACAAACTTACTTTATCTCTGTTGAAAAATGGTTCAGAAACAATCAACTAATCCTTAATCCTAAGAAAACTCAACTCCTTCTCTTCCTACCTCAGACACTCTCTCCCATTAAATCCAACTTTTTTCTTTCCTCCCTAGATGTCACCACTATCTTCCCTGCCTCACACACTAAACTCCTTCAGTTAATAATTGATGACAAACTTAAATTTGGCTTGCACGTACAACAGACCATCAAAAAACCCACCAAAAACTTGGACTACTTTATAGGAAAAAAAATTCCTCACTACTGCCACTAAACTCACTCTTGTGCAAGCATTCCTCTTATATATGCTTCCCTCATCCTTACCCATATCCAAACTACCTCAATGCAGAAACTGGAACAAATGTACAACAAAATTGCCAGATTTATTCTAAACCAACCATTCTCTTCACATCATTGGCTCTTACTAAACAAACTTTAGTGGCTGGATTCTGCACCTTCTCCTACAATAGCAACTCCACACTACTTTTTCCATACTCAAAAACCCCTCTGCCTACCCTGCTCTCTCCATGTTACTCCCTACTCCCCCCCACCCCGGCCTCTCTGGAGTGCTGATCAGCATCTTCTCTTTGTTTATAAACCCAAAAGGAATATTGGCAAACTACTTTACAAACACTCTGTCTCACTAAATTGGAACAAACTCCCTCTCCATATTAGATGCAACCTTTCCTTTCTCTGTTTTAAAAAGGAGCTTAAATAGCACCTACTAAACTTGAAATTATGCCATTGCATTGATCACATGTAGTCTTAGTCTGACCTACTGTATAACCTGTTGCATCTCCTAACTTTCTTTCTTTGTTAGTAACTTCTGCTTAAACTCCACTCCTAAACCCTCAGCTATATTACTGTAGCCCCCGCATTTCTCTCCCCCCTCCCATTCTCCACACTATTTATCTTCCCCTCCCCACTTCCTATCAATGTCTATACATTGTCCTTCTTTTGAACAATGATAATCTTTTTGTTTTTACTCTCATATGTAGGTAGCGTTGTCGCCTTACAGTAAGACGCTGTCCGGTTCGATTATCAGCTAGAACGTCTTCTGCGTGGAGACATGCACGAATGGGTGTACCTTTGTTGAAGGTTGTGTGTTAGGGCTGGTAACTCGACGCATAAAAAACAACTGCCAATCATTAGCGGACCGGAGTTCCGCTGTGGCGACCCCTAACCTGGAAAAGCCGAAAGACACAACAACAACAACTATCAGTGCAACCCTTAATGTTCATAATTTTTTCTTTTGTTTTTCTCTTTATAATTAATTTTGTATTTGCATTGTTGTTTTTAATAGTTTTTGTCCTGTATGTTTATCTTTGCTTATGTTTGCTGGGGCTCTTTCCCCTTGGGTCTCCACTGAAAATGGGTTGCTTTCTATCAATGCAATGCAAATAGTTAATAACCTTTTTTTTTTACAATTATTTTGTATTGCAATTGTTATTTAATATGTATATATTATCACTTTATTTTTACTTATCTTTGCTGGGGCTTTTCTCCTCGGGTCTCCACTGAAAATGGGTTTGTTTGCAAACTCATGTCGGACTAACCTAGTTAACAAATGTGAAATAAATAAATAAGTGTCTTTCTTTAATACTCAGCTATATCTATTCTTAATTAGAAGAAAAAATGGCAAAGGGAGACTGTATTAAGGATATTAATAATATTTGTAATAACTGATTCAGGTGAAATAAATGATGCTCATGTCACATGTTGTAAGAAAATGCATATCTTGCCTAATTTGTTTAGCATACTTAAAAGCCAATGTTTTCTTATCAACGGTTCATGTTGTATGGGGTAGCTACAAACTATTATAGTTCAGAATCATTATCATGTTACTTGTCTAGTGTAATACCAAACTCAATGGGTAAAACAATAGACTCCAAAATAATACAGTATTACTGTAATGCAGTTTATCCATTAGTTTCCTGATTTTTCGTTATGCTCAGGAACCCTGAAAGTAGTCATTCAGGCAAGGTAATATGCCAGAAATAGTAGAGATTAGTGGGTGCAGAGATGATTATGTAGACTCCCCAGAGTGCAGTTGCAGTCAGAATACCCTTAACATACTTATCTAATGGAAAAAATGTCTGAAAAAGAAGAAAGGTTTCTTGCTAGGAAAACAGAGTCTTTGCAATGAGTTGATGACTGCCAGCAACCTGTTGCTATCCCTTAACAAATCAGTGAGCAGAGTGCCTTTATACCATATAAGGAACTTTGCTCTATAATGCAGATATAAAACTGAGAGAGTAATGCCTGATATCCAAAAAAAAAACTACAACTGACGTGTAAACCAACTTAACTTTGGCTCCTCTGCAATGTATATCCATAACAAATTTCTTCAAAAGCTGAATGCACTGGATTTCACCTTATCTTAACATTTTTTCTTCTATAATGGAAGTATTCATTGAGTATTATTTCAGCAATGCTTTTCCAGTTTTAATGTCAGAGTATGATGCTATTATCTGTACATTTCGCAATGACCATCCTACACAAATTAGAATAGGAGCTGATACCATTATAAAGCCATAAAACTAGACTGAGAGCTGACTTATAGCATTGAAAAACTATTATCATTTGTCACTGTGAACACTAATGTTATCTCAGAAGCTTTGTCTATCATTCCAGATTAGCAAAACAGTAGTAGAAAAGTGGTTTGGAAAAGGGCAGTTAGGTGAAATGTGCATGCACTGATGTGTGACATGATAATGGTGTGAGCAGACAGCGCCACAGCAGTATTTTTCAATTATTACAGTTGCTGATTTCTGATGTCATGTTTATAGGTTCATAGGTAGGTACTAGGCTTTCTGCCAGAGGGCATTTATAAGCCTAGCCAGAGTGTGTCGGCTTTCGCCACCCCATTGATTAATTAACTGATCCTCTGTCAAGCAGAGCCAATGAAGTGATCCCAGGGGTGTATTTTCTGTTACCCATCCACTCATCAAAGTTTCTCTTGAAGAGTGTTAGTAAGGGGCTCTGCCAAATGTAGTTTGGAATTTTGTTCCAAAGCATGGGGAGTCTCTGTGACAGGAATCTATCCCTCCCGCATGTTCTATTTATTGTTGAGGCAAGGTTTAGCTCACTAGAGCGTGTGGCTCGCAACTACAACATTAGGTAGGGTATTTAAGGGGAATAATATTGAATGTTTTTAGATTCTGATGAAATCCCCAGGAGGGGATGAAAGCGCTCAATCTATAATTGGAAATAAATACGTTGAAGTGATTCTAGGCATTTACAGTGTTTCTTTTCAGTTTTATTGGTGGACTTTTCACTGTTGGGTTCTTTTGATTATTTATATGTTTGGTTTATTGTCATGCCTTATGGGCGGAGTTGGTTTCTTGTTATTTATTGATTTATTGACATTTGTTAACCGAGTTGGTTCAACTGGGCTTGTGGCCAATTTTCAGTGGAGACCCGAGGAGAAAAGCTCCATTAACAGACTTTAACAGTACATTACAATGCTAACACTTTTTGAGTTAATACAGATATGAGAGACAGAAGAGATCTACATAAGTTGTTATACAGGAAAGGTCTATATATAAAGTAGAAAGCATACATAAACAAAATCACACATAATATTTTACATTGAGAGTATATTGAAGTATAAAGTAAAACATTTTTTTTTCCATAGTCTTTGATTGACTGCAATCAGTATATGGCAATTTACAATGAGTTGTGCATAGTGGCGGAGTAAAATTCATGTGAAAGAAGTGTAAGGAGGCTAAGTAGGTTCATGGCAGGGGCAAGTCTTGGAGTTGAGTAGATGAGTTTTTAGTTCATTTTTAAAATGAGAGGAGTGGGTAATGGAGCGTATGTCAAGGGGAAGTTTGTTTCTGGCATGGGCAACAGTATTTATATAATATTTTCCTACAGATTTTTTTCAGTTGGTAGATGTCCAGTAGCTGCTGGTTTGAAGTACGGAAGGTCTGAGATGGAGTATAGGTAGATGTTAAGGAACAAAGAGATGGGCTGAATGAGGGTTTGTAAAGAACAAAGTGTAGCATATGAAATTGAGATAGCAGCAGTTATTGGGGGAGTTCAAGCCAATGGAGAGAGTTTAATGCAATACAGTGGTGTGAATTGTATAGGGAGTTAGCAATGAATCTAGCTAGTTTGTGGTATGTTTGTTGGAGTTTATTCAGAGTGGTGGCCTGAATGTTGGTAAGAACTGGAGCTGTATATAGGAGGGAGGGGAGAAGGAGTGCCTGTCATAGGGTGAGTCTAGTATCAGGGATTAGACATTTTTTTTCCAATACAGTAGGCCTAGTTTCTGGTGATTTTTTTACATTGGAATATGTGCAGGTTGAATTTTAGTTCATCATCAATGATGACCCTAGGAGTTTTGCATGGGTATCAGGTTGGATGGTTGTGTTATTAGAATATTTAATAACAAAGGTGGTTTTATGGTGAGTAAGAGACCGGGGAAGGAAGAGTAGGAGTTTAGTCTTTTTGGGGTTTAGGATCAGTAGGTTGTCTGATAGCCATTGTTTAGTGGATAGAAAGGCATGCTGGGTTAGGGTATGGAGCTCAGATATGTTGTTTGATATAGAGATAAGTTTAGAGTCATCAGCATATTGAATGAGGGAAGATTCTTTGCAGGAAGAAAAAAGATAATTGGTGAAGACATTAAACAGAAGGGGACATACAATGGAGCCTTGAGGAACACCTGTTGGGATGGGAAGGAAAGGTGAGGAGGATGAGAGCCATTTGTCAGATTGTTCCCTGCCAGACAGATAACTAGTGAACCAAGCAAAGGTGGAGGAAAATAGGCTGAGACTGGCAACTTTGGATAGTAGTACAGGATGAGAGAGAGTATTGAATGCTTTGGAGAGGTCTAGGAAGTGACAGGAAACAAGTGTATTGCTGTCTAGGGCCTCAGTGATGGTGTGAGTGAAGGAGACAAAGGCAGTGGTAGTGCTATGGATGGGATGAAATCCGTGGTGGTGAGTAGGTTGTGCTGGAGGAGGTGATTAAGAAGAGAAGCTGTGTATGAATACATTTTTCTAGTATCATAGAGAGGCAGGACAGAATGACAATGGGACGGTAGTTGGCAGGGTCAGTGGAGTTTCCATCTTTATGTAGAGGAATAATGAAGAAAGATTTCCACAGGATGGGAATGGTTGATTTAAAAATTGATCTTTTTATTAGTATAGATGTAGTTCAGGCAATAGAGTCAGCAGCTACTTTGAGGAAGGTTGGAGGCAGATTGTCAGTAGAGGGAGAGCAGGGTTTGAGCTTAAGAAGTAGAGATTTGATGTAAGTAATAGGAACTGGCTGAAAGGAAAACATAGTTGCGTTTAGAGGGTTGGGAGAGGTAGGTATCAAAGAAGAGTTTGGGTTACAGGGTATGAGCTTCTGGATGGTCTCAATAAAGTGCTTATTTAGGAGGGTAGCTGTTTCCTGTGGGGATGTGTTTGGGTAAGGGGAGGGGTTAGAAGGACTGCCGGGATAGAGGATTTTTTTCAGAGTAGACCAAAATTTTCGAGGATTGGATTTGTTGTTAAGCTGGGCAGAGCTATTTTAGGACATTTTGTCTTTTGTAGTTTGTTTTTTTAGCAAGGTTCCTTAGTTGAATATATTTGAGAAGAAGTGGTAGTTGTGTTGTTTTAGTCCAGGCTTTCCAAGTACTTTCTCTTTGTTTCATAAGGGACTTGATTTCCTTGCAAAGCATGGAGCATGATTTGATTTTATTCTGATCTTCCTAGAGAGAGCTAGGGAGTCCAACGTGTTCAGCAGGTTGTTATTGAACATACTTACAGCGTCATTGAGGGGGATTTGTCAAATGATGGACCAGTCTATACTGGAGAGAATAGAGGTAAATTGGGAGATATCGAAAGTAGATAGTTTTTGGCGATCTTTAATAAGGTGGAGTTTGGGTGTAGTATCTTAAGATAGTGGTATGGAGATGGTCACTAAGCGAGTCAGGTATGGTGGTGGGACTGTGGTAGTGGTGGGGGGAGTTGGTGAGTATCCAGTCAGTTGTGATGAATTTTTGTGGAAGCGGGTGGGGGATGAGCTCAGTTGGTGGAAGCCATGTAGGTGGATACTGAGTTGAGGAGAGTCAGTAGAAAATTTGGACCATAGATTGGTTCATAGATTAGTACTAGGCTAATTGCCCTAGCGAGCCATTTTAAGCCTAGCCAATTATCCCTTGTGAGACTCAAACACTGTACCTTGTGTTTGTAAGGCAAACACCTTAACCATTAGGCCACCCTCCCAACCCTGTCTATGTTAACATCACCTAGGATAAGGGTTTCATATGGTATGGTGTGGGAGAACCAGGATAGGATGTTTTCTAGGATGGGCAGATTGTTATCAGGAGGGAGATGGAAGCAACAGCAAATTTTTTATGAGGATTCAAATGGCAGTTAAGGATGATAAGCTCAGCTAGGTAGAATTCAGAAATAGGGGAGGGGTGAGGTGAAAGGTTAAGGTTATTGGAGTAGAGGATGGCTATGCCACCCCCTTTTTTTAGCAACTCTCTCAGAGCGAAAGATGTTATAACCAGGCGTGAGTATTTCACTGTTAGAGATTTGTGGCTTAAGCCAAGTTTCTGATATGGAAAGAATGTGAGGGGTAGTATGAGCCATGCATGTGTGCAGCTCAGTGATGTTTGTTAGGCTGTGAATATTCAGTGAGTATGTAGTTAAGTGTTTAGATGGGGATGAGTTTTGTATCTGAGGATGGAGATGGTGAGAGGTGTGTGAGGAAGGCAGGGTGGGGGACTTGAGGGGTGTGAGGGAGAGGGGAGAGGAAGAGGGGCCTGGATTGGGATGGGTGTCACCAGAGCAGAGTAAATGTTTTTAAGAAGAGAGAGTGCAGCAAAAGGTAGATGGAGTTTGTATAGCTTTGGCTTAGATTTTTAGGTAGGTTTAAGGACTTGGAGTATGGAGAGTTTATGTAGATGTGGTGGTGAAGTTGAATAGAGTTGGAAGATAGTAAATGAGGAAGTAGTTGGAAAGATATTGTATGTGTAAGAGGTAGGAGAGCATAAGAGTGGGTTGGAAAGGTGGGAATGATAAGCGATGATGGTAGAGAGAATCAGGAGGAGAGTAGTAGGAATAAGAAGGTATTGCATATTAGAGTGTGTTTGGAGGGGTAGAAAAGTAGGTAGAACAGTGAAGAGTAGGAAGTGATGTAGGGAAGATTGACAGAATATTAAGGTGGGAGTGGCTATTGGCAGAAAGTTGTGCGTGAGAGAATAGTGGGACAGGAAAGGGAGGGAGAGGTTGATATAAAGGAAATTGTAATGGGGTGCTGGGAATGGGGATAAGGTAGGGGAGCAAAGTGAGCCTGAGCGCAGCAAGGGCAAATGGAGTGGGGCTACACCCACGAAATAAAGGCTCAGAAAGCAATTGGCAAAACAGGTAAGTAGGACATATATGTGAGCAGGAGAGGCAGGGGGTTTCAGCTAAAAATCTGAGATAGCTGGTCTGAAATGAAGTCAGTAGGATTAGAAGTTAAGGCACAGTAATACAGCAGCTGGAGAAATAGCCAGGAAGGATATGGAGGAGTGGTAAGATATACAGCTGGGTAGGGGAGGCAGACAATAAGAAGGGGGGATATAGCAGACAGGCGGTACAATTCAGATAGGAGTAGACAAGTTAGAGTGAGGTAGGAAGAGAGGGAGAGCAGGACAAATGTAGAAAACAGAAAACAACAGGGAGCAGTCTGCAGGTGAGCTATAGAGTAGCCACGCAGGAGTAAGCAAAGAATATTGGTAGCAGCTATCCTATACGGATAAAGTGGAAATTCTTAAAACATTTCACACTAAAAAGGGATGCACCTTTGGAGGGACTTGACTGCAGGTATTTCCAGCCAGAATGGGCCAGAGGGAATTGAAGATGCAGAGGTAGCTTGATTATGCTCGGTTAGAGGTAGCTTGTTATGCCTTATGGGCTGTGTTTGTGAGACACTGGTGTGTTGTCTGCTGTGTGTGATGTGTTTGGTGTTGTGTGGGAGATGTTTGTGAGTGTGTTTTAGAAGTCTTTGTTGTTAAGGTAAGTTTCTATTGAGGACCTCTACATAGGTGGGTGTGTGTTATGCTTGGCAATGTGATGTGGGTGGCATGGTGTTTGTGCTGGCAATCTTGTCTTTGTCAGGAGTTCTGACTGTGGTGCAAGAGAGCATGGATTCAAGGTTATTGATGTAGATGTATTTCTCATAAGTAGAAGAATTATGTGCTAGGAGAAGAGGGCTGCTAGTGAACATGAGACAGTTGCTACACTGTCTCAGTAAGCCCATGGTCAAGCAGGCAGGCAAGAGAAACTGATGAGAATTGTCCAGAGTACTAGGAAGACTTATGAAGGGAGAATTTTAATAAGGGTTTGTCCACAAGAGTGTAGACCACAAAACCTTCTAAAATGTAAAATAACTGGCATGACGCACAAGTGCTAAAACCAAAACTAAGATGCTTAGAATATCAGATAAATTTAGTCAGGCTACTAACAAGCAGTAATAGGTGCAGCAGAATAAGAGCAATTGAACACTTAAGAGCACACAGCAAAGCAAAATAAGGTAATAAAGTAAGTAGAACACAGTTACAGTAAGAACAGCTGAATAAAGTGCAATTTTTTAAGGTGGAGAGGGAGGAAACAGAAGATAATTCAAGGTTAAGAAACTAAGAGGTTTGGCCTTCCCAAATGCTCTCTCTGTACACAGTAGACAGAGCTGAAGAGATGGGACTGGTAGGAGTGTTCAAAATCAAAGAAGCAAGGGGGTGACTATTCCTTCCCAAATGATCTCACTGTACTCAGTTGAGTCAGCAAATGAGATGGGACTGGGAGGAGTATCCAAAAGACAAATTTACAGCAGAGGAGGGCAATTCCAAAACCACCAAGTTTAAGAATACAACAACACTTGGGTGGCAGGGTGGGAACAACAAACTACAGAGAGACAGAGACATCAATATTCAATCATTTTTCAGACAAATAAATGCAGTACAGTTTTGTTAACTGTCACTGAAGCAGAACAAGTGCAAAAAAGTATACTTATATAAGCTTTGTATGCCCAGATGGTTATAGAATCCATCACAGTCAGCTAAACAGCTCTGCTACTGAGCACAAATACATAATCTGCAAACAAATAATTCTATCATTCATTGCATTGTTTTTCTTACCTTAGCTCCAAGTCAGTTACCTTTCAATGGTAGACGTTTAGATCTTCAGCCTTGGTCATATTTCTACTGTGTTCTTTTGCAGCTGACTGTGCAAGAAAAGCAGCAAAAGCCATGATGAAGTCCTGGCTGACCACTTTTACCATTGCCTTGCTCTCTTAAAGCTCACTCGTCAGTTTGGATCAGGTTTGAGTTAGAACTCCTTCCAGTCATTAACTGCTATTTTGATCAAGAACATGTAGAATGTTGACCAGATGTTGTTAAAGCCAGAAAAAAATGTAAGCACTGATAAATGAGCAAGCATAGGGTTTATAATAGAAACTGCCAATCTGTTGTACTATTTTTCTTTTAATTTGTTTGCTTGTCTGTCATTTCTCTGGCACAGAAGTCAGTTCACTGATCCAATATCGAAACCTTTCAGTCTCGACTTGGAAGGTATTTATAGTGACTGTGAAAATTTGATTGACTCAAGATGATATTTACCCAGTCAGTAGCTGAAAACTGTGCAGTCAGGGTGATATTTACTCACTTGATATGAGAGAAATACTGCGTGATCAGGGTGATATTTACCCAATCATTGGTTGACTAATACTGTACAATAAGGGTGATATTTGTCCAGTCATTAGTAGATGCATACTGTGTGATCAGGGTGATATTTATCCAGTCATTAGTGGATGAATACTGTGTGATAAGGGTGAAATTTACCCAGTCATTAGTGGATGGATACTGTGTGATCAGGGTGATATTTACCCAATCATTAGTAGATGAATCCTGTGCAATAAGGGTGATATTTACCCAGTCATTAGTGAATGAATACTGTGCAATAAGGGTGAAATTTACCCAGTCGTTAGTAGATGAATACTGTGCAGTAAGGGTGAAATTTACCTAGTCATTAGTATTTGAATACTGTGCAATCAGGGTGATATTTACCCAGTAATTAGTAGAGAAATACCATGTGACCAGGGTGATATTAACCCAGTTGTTAATGGATGAATACCAAAGGACCACTACTGCCCAGCAGTGCATTCTCTATATCATTTAGATATAACCTGTATCAAACATATTTTCCAAAAGCTGGTACCACCTGCAGTATCACACAGTACAAAACTATGTACTTAGTTTGAAGATAGCTTCTTCATCCTTCATTATTGACATTTGATTTCAGATCTGAGTTGCATTGCCATGACAGTGGTACTGCAAAACATAAAACAAATGCTACTTTTGTCTTGCCATCTCACTGATTGCTAAGAAGTATTGGTAGCTTGTAGATTTTAGCTTATAAACATTTAACAGCTGGAACATTATATTAGAACTATATTTTTATTATATTTGATGTTGATGATTACACTGAATCTTGGATGAAGCTCTAGGAAACCAAGTGAGGTGTCTTAAGTGTGTGATAATGCAGCTCTCTACCAACCATTACACCAAGAATAGCAATAGACCTTTCTTGGTCATGTTGCATTATACCTATCCTGTGATTTGTGGTAACTTTTTTGTAAGATGGGACAAAATTTATAGCTGCAATGTTGACCCACAGTAAGATTTGCACCATTACTGCCCTAGCTGCATAATATGTCTAACTTAAAATGACACCATAAAGATTCCATGGTTGAAGTTCACTGCTTTCTTATTTCCTGCATTACAACAGTATAATTTATTCTACTATTCAGATAAGGTGAATTACACGGGCAGATGCTCTTAAAAGTGACTTGATTAATGATACATATTTATTGGCTGTGCTACTACTACTGTTTGATATTTTGTATTGTATTTCATCTATTTTTTAAAATTTTATTACTATTTCTAGCATTTCTCTTATATACATGGCACATTGTTTTTATTTTTGCTCACAAAACTGTACTGAAAATATAATCTAAAAGAAAAATTCTAAGTTTTAGGGAAGATTCAAAAAGGCTAACAGAAAGTGTACACTTTGTGTAACCTTTCTGAATGAATAGACAGTAAAATCACTGTGGTAGGGCTCTTCTTAAAATTATAAGTTACTGCAAGGTATACACATACTGTTAACCTTTATGAATCCATAATCTTAATAAATGAAAATAGACTAGCATGATCCTTTCACTTTCCAGATAAGATTAAGACCCCACTATACAGAATAAATGTTATCAAAAATAAATAGAATTCTACAGCCCCTGTCTGAACTGGCCCTGATCACACTGATTACTCCATAATGATTATTATGGTAAAAAGTATGGATGACATATTCACATCTCTGAAAGCCAAAAGGTGACAGTTTGAATTTTACAATACTGCATTGCAAATTCAGAACTTGTTCTATAGTACCATGTGGAATGTGAATTGGTCATATTGTGAATGTCAAATCATAAAAAAGCAACTGAGAAACTGGCCTTCTTTTCAGTCTGTGAATGTTACTTCATTACACTGAAAATGTCAAATCATAAGTGAAATATAAGTGCAGTCTCACAGCTTCAAGTATAAAGACGGGTTTCCTCAGTATGTTTTTAAGTCAGAACAGAGAATGGCAAAGTTGCATACATTTTAATTATATTGTGGAGCAATATTTTTAATAATATTATATCATTTTGTAGTTAAATATGTATTATAGCTCAAAGAAGGTTAGTATCAGACTTAACCTAATATCAAACAATGCACATATAATGCAGGTGCATAAGCTAAAAGCAAAGTATAAAATTCATATAGAGACTAAAACCAAAAACAATTACAAATCATTCTTTAAATGTGTCAGGAAGTTAAGAATTAACACCCAGCAATGCTCATAGCTACTCCACTGCATACTCTGACCCAAAGGAAGTACAGTATCTAATATCTTAGATGACTAATTTAGTGCTAATTTTACTCTACCAACAGTTATAGCAGTTCCATAGATTCCACAATTCCATCACTCCATTTAACTATTATGGGACAGATTTTCTCATACCTCATCCAAAGTGCTAAATATGGCCGATCTGAACCCCAGCTTAACTTCTTTAATCTGAGCCTTTCCACTGGTTACATTTATGAAACCTGGAAAGCAGCCTTTGTAATGCCATTTCATAAGGGTATCCCAGCTATGGACCCTGGTAACTATAGATCTATTAGTCACACTAGTCTCATATGTAAAGTTATGAAGCATATTAGCATATTATTTCAGACCTCATTAATTTAGATGAGAATCTCTTCGCCTAGATGACCATCAATTCAGCTTTGTCAAAGGAAGGTCTTGCCCCTTTAACCTCATTAATTTCTTTGAAAAAGTAACCAAAACAGTGGATAGTGTTTATAAGGTACATAAAGCATATCTGGTTTAAACTGAGCTCAGTAACAGTTTTCTAATTTCCTTGAAAAAGTCTCTGATTCTCCAGAGAAGAAAGCGCTTGGAATACTGTTTATACCTTTTGGATTTTTATGTGACTACACCTTTCGTGTGTTTTATTGAATAAATTATTGGATAAACCGTGAGTCAGCTTTTGTACCTGAACCCACTGCTGCTGTTTTTGCCATGAGTTAGACCATGTTAACAGTTAAGGCAAAACCACTAGTCTCAAATTAAATGTGAAAAAAATGTTGCATAGTTCATTTTGGTAAAAAAAACCTTGCCACATACCATATAGATGACATATCCCTCCAATATGACACTGTCGTAAGGAATCTAGGCTTGTTAATAATTCATTATCATTTAACCATTGTGCCTCTGCAGTAGTTCAGAAAGGCTCATTTAATTTCCAATGGCATCTCCCCTCTAGTTTCAGGAAGTCATAATTATCCTTTACTCTCATCAGACCCATTATTGAATATAATTCACCTTTTTCCATTTATTGTCTAAATATATTCATCTTGTGAGGCCTCAGATATTCATAACTCAAAAAAGTGGCTTCAAAAATTACCCCTACCCTTTTATTCCCTATCTTACCTCTCTCAACCACACTTGCTACTAGTAAGTTTTCAGACACACCCTGTTAAACATCATTTAAATTACCCACAATTCTGTATAATCTCACTCCTATACTCCTTCTTTTACTTTCGCAGAGTAAAGTGGATCCAACCCCACCCACCATAAATCTCCTGCTTTGTAAACAACCCACAAAGTATTCAGAACAAAATCATAGGTTCATAGGTTCATCGGTAGTTACTAGGCTATTGGTCCTAGGGCCTGTACAAGCCTAGCCAAAAAGGTACCCTGTCTTTCGCCACGCAAGAAAAGTATTTTCCTTTGCCCCTGTCAAGCAGAACCACAGAAGTGAACCCAGGGTGAATTTCCTATTACCCATCCAATCATCAAAATTTTTCTTGAAGAGTGCTAATGAGGAGCTCTGTTTGACGTAGATAGGTAGTCTGTTCCAGAGTATGGGAAGTCTCTGGGACAGGAATCTATCCCTCTAACATGTTCTGTTTATTGTGGTGACAAGGTTTAGGTCCCTAGAGCATGTAGCTCAGAGGGATTGGGATTTCTTTAAGTGGAGCATGTTCAACAGCTCTGGGTTTGACATAGCTTTGTATGTTAGGCAGAGATTGCCTCTGAGTAGGTGATATGCGACGGAGTAAAGCTGGAGTTCTTTGGTCTGCGTAAGGCATCTGTTTGAGGCCAATAATCCTCTTTGTGAGGTATTTTTGCTGCCTTTCCATTTGTTGTAGATGTCTTGTGAGGTACATACCAAAAGGGGCATTGTACTCTATTATGGGTCTAATGAGTGATGAGTAGAGGGGGACAATGACCTCTTTTTTTCTGGATGAGAAACCTTTTGTGATGAGGTGTGCCACGTAGAAGGATTTCCTGACCACTGTGGTGATGTGATTATCAAAGGAGAGACTACTGTCCACCGGTGTCCCAAGGTCTCTTATCACACTTTCGGTGTTAAGTAGACTACCACTTATGTGGTAGTTCATGGGTACAGAGTTTTTACCAAAGGGGATTACAATGCACTTTTTGGCATTGAGCTTGAGACCATGTCTTTGACACCAGGCATCTGTCTCAGTGAGGCCGTTTTGTAGGAAGTCCACATCATTAGGAGTTTCAATTATGGCTCCTAGTTTGCAGTCATCTGCGAATTTAGTTAGCCAAAGACCTTCTGTGTTAGCCTGTACTTCAGAGAAGTAGATACCAAACAGGAGAGGACCCAGGACTGAACCCTGTGGTACTCCACTTGTCACTGGTCTGAAGTCGGATTTGGAGTCTGCTACTTTCACAGTGTGGGTTCTGTCAGTAAGCCAGTTGGCAACCCATCTTCTGACATAGGGATTTATACCTAGTTTAGTTTGTTTATCTATAATTCCAGAGTGGGAGATGGTGTTGAATGCCTTGGCGAGATCTAGATAGGCTGTGTGAACCACCTTACCCTTATCTATGGCTTTGGTGACTACTTCAAAGAAGTCTATCAGGTTTAGGAGACATGATCTGCCTTTTACAAACCCAAACTGTGTGGGGTCCAGAGTTTGGAGAGCTCCACTGTCTTTGTTTATGAGTTCCATGATGATATGTTCCATGGCCTTGCAGACTAGGCTCGTCAGGCTAATGGGGCGGTAGTTCCCAGGGTCTGTTGTGCCCCCCCCCCTTTTGTGGAGTGGGATAACTGTCACGGTGCACCATTCAGTGGGCACAAAGCTTCAGGTGAGGCTATGATTGAACATGGTACTTAGGTGGTGTGACATTTCATTCTGTAGTTCATGTAGAAGGCAGCCTGGGATGTTGTCAGGTCCCATGGATGCTGTGTACTTGGCTTTGGAGAGTGAGGTTTTTACCTGTGCAGCCGTGATTACAGGAACTTTGCATTCTTCCGGTATAAAGATGGGCCCTTTAGGGGGTGAAAGGGGGGTAAAGTTAGCACTGAACCTATTTGCCAGGATGTTGGCAATATCAGTTGGTTCTGTATATTTAGTGGCATTGTGCTGTAACTCAAAGCAGACCTGAGTGTTGCCATTGAGATTCTTGACATAGCTATAGAATGCTTTGTGGTTGTCTTTAGAATCAGTGACAATTTTGTTTTCATAACTAGCTTTGGAGGATTTTATGAGGGATCTCAGCTTCTTACTGAGGCTGACCAGGGAGTTCCTCCAATCGTGGGATTTTACTCTTTTTTTGCAATAGTTTCTTTCTTCTGTTGTAGAGTTTGTTTATGGCGGAAGACCACCAGATTGGCTTTTTTTTTTGGAGAATAGCATCTTGGTTCTGTTAGGGATAGCATGATCCATGCACTCATGTAAGTGCTTATAAAGTGCATTTGTGTAGGATTCAGCAGTCGTACCTCTATTGCCCATCTGCATGGGTGTCATGAAGTTTGCCACTTCTTCCTTAAGAAGCATGAAGTTGGCTTTGGAGAAATTTTTTACGGTTGTTTCCCTAATGAGGGGTGTGAGCGGGATGTGGATGTCTAGGGTGATTAGCTTGTGGTCGGATCTGACCAATGAGGAGTTGACCTCTAGTGTGAAACATCCACCTGGATAGTCTTATTATACTATACAATCCAGACCTCATAGGTATAACTGAATCTTGGTTTAAAACAAAAAAAAAAAAAAAAAAAACCCTTCATAAATTACTTCTTCCAGGCTATAAATATCATGATGTGCATGAGTGGACTCATTACCCTCCAATATTCAGAAAAAGACAAACCAGTTATGCGCCAGAGTGGCACACAGCCCAATCTTAACAAATGTTAAGCACCCCCACTGCTTATGTTGTTAAAGTCTGGTCTAGTGCCAGGTGGTACAATCTGTGCTGACCAACAAATAACAGAGGCAAAAGTAAATGATTTGTTTCTACTTGCTGTCTGTACTGGTAATGTGTCCCCAACTTCTCAAACAAACTCAGTGGAGAGCAAGCTGTAGTAGCATTTACTTCTTGAATGATAGGAAGTCTGAAACTCAAATGGATGTCATTATTTAATGACTTCAGTCCTCAGTGGTTTGTTTGAAAACAACAGATTTTATGAGGGACAGACCAGAAATATGAAGCAATAACCTAGACAATGTTAGGCAAAGTTCAAAGGACAAAACCACCACCATAACAGGTCAAGCATGCAAAATCTGAAGGTAATGCCATTCAATATTAGAAGTCTAAACCTCAAAATGCACTCTCTCTCTAGGCACTCTTAAAAATGGAGAACATCGATATCTGTGCAGTAACTGATACCTGGTTCAAGGCTCCAGAGAGCACCCCTGCAATACCAGGCTACAACTCTTACCACACTTTTCGGCCACCAAACCAGGACCGAAACACTAAAGGTGGAGGAATGTCAATATTCACCAAGGGTATTCACACCACCTGGCTAGTTGCCCAACACAATGCATCTGAAATTCTCCAGGTGCAACTAATACTAGGTAAGACTGCAACCCAAATTGTAGCTTGCTACAGATCCCCCAACATACCCCAAGATTCTCACTACACCTTTCTAAACATACTGGAAAATATTAAGATAGAACCAAACACCCTAATACTGGGTGATTTTAACTACCCTGCCATTAACTGGGAAAACTACTCATGTACCAACACCTTTGCCCAACGGTTCTTGGAATTCATAACTTCCAACACCCTGGATCAACTAATCCATAGTCCCACCAGGGGCTCCAATATCCTAGACCTGGTCATTACCAACATGGGAAATCGATGCTCCACACCCATGGTCACCCCCTCATTAGTCAGGTCTGACTATAAGCTAATCACCCTTAACATCCACATCCCACCCCCACCCCCCAGTAAGGAAACCTCCATAAAAAACTTCTCCAAAGCCAAGTTCATGCTACTCAAGTCAGAAGTGACAAACTTCAAGACACCCATGCAGATGGGAACTGAACGTTTAACTGCTGAATCCTACACTAAGGCACTGTACGAGCACATCCACTGATGCCATCCCAAATAGAACCAAGATGCTCTCATCCAAAAAAAGGAAGCCAATCTGGTGGTCCCCTGCCATAAACAAACTTTACAACAAAAGGAAGAAACTGTTGCAAAAAAGAGGAAAATCCCAAGATGCAAAAAACTCCCTTACCAGCCTCAGTAAGAAACTGACATCCCTCATAAAATCCTCCAAAGCTAGTTATGAAAATAAAATTTCCAAAGATTCTAAAGACAACAAGGCATTCTATAAATATATCAAGAATTTAAATGGCAATGCTCAGATCTGCTCTGAGCTAAAACAGAATGGCATTAAATATACTGATCCCAAGGATATTGCCAATATCCTGGCAGATCAATTCAGTGTCGACTTCACCCTCCTCTCATCCCCTAAATGACCCATCTCAATACTGGAAGATTGCTAAATTCTGGTAATAACAGTCACACAGGTAAAAAACACACTCTCCAAAGCTAAGAATACAGCATCCATGGGACCAGATGACATCCCAGGCTGTGTACTACATGAACTACAATATGAACTGGCACCTCACCTAAGTGTCATGTTTAATCATAGCCTCACCTCAGGTTTCATGCCCACTGAATGGCGCAGAGCTACAGTTATCCCACTCCACAAGGGGGGATCCAACTTGGATCCCGGAAACTACTGTCCCATCAGTCTGACGAGCCTTATCTGCAAGGTCATGGAACGCATTATCATGGAACTTATAAATAAAGACACTGGCAACCTTCAAACATGGGACCCCACCCAGTTTGGGTTCATGAAGGGCCGATCTTGTCTTCTGAACCTAATTGACTTCTTCAAATCAGTCTCCAGAACCATGGACAAGGGTAAGGTGGTCCACACAGCCTATCTAGACCTTGCCAAGGCCTTTGACACCATCCCCCACTCTGGAATCATAGATAAACTTACTAAGCTGGGCATTAATCCCTATGCCACCCAATGGGTTGCTAACTGGTTTACTGATAGAAAGCACACTGTAAAAGTAGCTGACTCCAAATCCAGCTCCTGACAAGTGACAAGTGGAGTATCTCAGGATTCAGTCCTGTGATCGCTCTTGTTTGGCATCTACTTCTCTGAAGTACAGGCCAACACTAAGGGACTCTGGATAACAAGTTTGTAGATGACTGCAAACTGGGAGCCATTACTGAATCCTCAAATGATGTGGATACTCTACAAAAGGGCCTTACAGAAACAGATGCTTGGTGCCAGAGCCATGGGCTCAAGCTCAATGCCAAGAAATGTATAGTTATCCCCTTTGGGAAAAAACTTGTACCCATGAATTACCATATTGGTGGCAGTACACTAAACACCGAAAGTGTGATAAGAGACTTAGGGACACAGGTGGACAGTGGTCTCACCTTCAATAACCACATCGCCACAACAGTCAGGAAATCCTTCTATGTGGCACACCTCATCACTAAGGGTTTTTCATCCAGAAAAAAGGAGGTCATTGTCCCTTTGTAGTCATCCCTCATTAGACCCATTATAGAATACAATGCCCAGTTTGGTATGTACCTCTCAAGACATCTGCAACAACTGGAAAGGCCGCATAAATACCTCACTAAAAGAATCACAGGCCTAAAGCAGATGCCCTATGCTGACCACCTTAAAAAACTCCAGCTATACTCTGTCACATATCATCTACTCAGAGGCAATCTCTGCGTAACATACAAGGCCATGTCAAACCCAGAGCTGTTGGACATGCTACACTTAAAGAAATCCCAATCCCTCAGAGCCACATGCTCCAGGGATCTAAACCTTGTCATCACAATAAACAAAACATGCTGAAGGGATAGGTTCCTGACCCAGAGACTCCCCAGACTCTGGAATAGATTTCCCATACATGTCAAGCAGAGTGCCTCTTTGGCCCTCTTCAAAAGGAACTTTGACAATTGGATGGGAGAAAGGAAATTCACCCCAGGGATCACGTCAGTTGCCCTGCTAGACAGGGGTCCAGGGAAGTAAATAGTGTGGGAAGAAATAGCCAGGGAATTGTTATGGCTAGGCTTGTATAGGCCCTAGGGCTGATAGCCTAGTACCAACCTATGAACATCCTGCAAAAATCTAGACAGTTGAGAGGTAAGAAAGGTCAATGTAAATTTAATGGACTGCATTACACTACCTTTCTGACAGTGCTCACTAGGTGTTTTTGCAGCTTTGAAAGCATTTTTTTTGTAACTAGTAATAAATGGATCAGATAAAGCTCCATGCACTGCAAAGATTTATGATCAGGTCTCCTATCATAACCTTCGATTATGTGTTCTCGGCATGGATGCCAAGATTTACTTCTCTAGCTTCACTGTTAGGGTAAATTTCTTCGCATCCATGTCTCGAACACATAATAAGCAGGTTATGATCAGTGAACTGGTCATCATCCTATATATTAATGCCAGAGCTATGTCTAGACACCTCTACTTTATAAATTTAATATTATATTTCAGATATTAGCTCAAAGCAATGCTTTCTCAGATTCTCTCCTTAACTGGAGATTCTTCTAAAAAATCTTTCCTAATTTTCCCATTCATTTTACCGTAGCCTACCTTACTCTACTATCCATCTTAATCAGACTCAAACCCATTTTCTGGGCATTGCCTCTTCTAAGCACAACATCAAAAAATATTTTTCTATGTGGAAACTTCAGTTTCTTCTTCCTTGGTCTAAACCAAATCAATATAGTAGAATGACTCAATGAGTTTAACCTCTCTCAACTTATAAGTGAAGCTGACAGACCAATCCCCTCCACATTCTGTCACTCTCTAATAATTACAATCATTCCCTCTCTTTTCTCTTTTCTTATTTGTCCTCCCAGCATCAGTTACCATTCCCATATTAGTTTTTATATTTGTCATCATATTAACAGACTCTTTCCTAACTGAGTGGCCATCCACAATAAATCTCAATCCAACATTCTTAAACTAAAGTCCAGTCCAGAGTGGCCTCCTTCTAATGGCCACCAATTGTCTCTTCCATACACTCATCACTTCAGTCATCTCCCTCCTCATCTTTTCACTAACCTTCAGGACTTATAATCACCAGGAAAGAAAGACCAGGATCCACACTATTAATGTATTTAGCGCTTTCGTTTTTTAATAAAAACTTCTTCAGAACCTTCAGGACTTCCTCTTCCTTAAAGTCATCTATCTCTATAAACCCCTATCCATTCAAATACTGGATCAACCATTATGTTAAAGCCCTCCCAAGACTAAGGAACAGTGCTTGAAACTCATAGAAAACTACACCCACCCCCTCCACTGGACAGCACTCCACCCACCATAGAAATCTGGTCAAACAAGTAATCGGATGACATACAATCTACTTTATAAAACACATCAATCTTCTTGTTTTAATAGCCCTGAAAAGTTCTGGGGTGATGCTAACTGCTTGATATGCGGGCTTACTCCTTTCAACATTCATCCTACCTTCCCTCATATCACAGGCACAGACTTTAGCCTCCATTGCAGCACCGTACCATACCCTTAGTTTAAAATCACTCATCCTTATTCTACTATGCTCTCACCACCACCTTTTTCTCCATCCATTCTGCTTTAAAGCAATCAGAGCTATAAATATTGTACTTCTCCTAGAGGATTTAAAACTTGACTCCCTAGCCAGTCTCAACAGATGTTTCCATGGTTCTTATTCCACTGCAGAGACTACATAGTCATCCCATTTATAACCTTTGCCTTACTCAAAATATAATGCCCAATATCTGGAAAATAGCTTTAGTTATTTTTCTCCCTCAAAAAAAAAAAAGATAAAAAAAAAAAAAACTTTGTACAACTGACTTCTGCTCCATCTTTAGTCTTCTCTTCTTTGGGAAATTCTTGGAAAAGATAGTTTAGACACAACATACTCAGTACATTTCTTAATAAGGTCTTCCTCTCCTCAAATCAGCATGCCTTCTGGCTTAGATGCAATATGACTTCTACTCCCTGGATGCTTGCAAATAATATCCTCTTGCAATTGACAAAGGCCTTCTTAACAGAGCCATTTTTATCAACCTCACCAGAGCCTTCAAACTAGCTGCCCATACCTTTCTTCCTGACCACTACACTGAAATCGGGAACAGACCTGTTACAATTCCCCGGTTCCAAAATAATCTTCTAAACTGCTGTTTCTCAGTGCATTTTGACAATAGTATCTCTGGTTCTATCCCTCTTCTGAAAGGAATCCTTCAAGACTCCTGCTCCTCTTTCCTCCATATTCATTAATAAACTCCCAAATGATTTTCCACACCTTCCTATCCTACTGTACACTGATAGCATGGTGATATAGCACTCTAACTATGCTTCTACTATACAGAAACAACACCTACAAGTAGATTTCACATCCCTCATAAATTGGTTCATTAACAAAATAAGTTAATATTCAGACCACCAGAACTAAAACAATGTTTTCTGGTACCACTGCAAGAGTACTACAAAAATCCCTACATTCTTCTTAATAATGATTACAGTACCACTGAACAAGTCAACTCCTTCAAGTACCATGAAAACTGCCTTGACCCCTCACATAAATTTCACCTATATCTTGACCATGCAGAGAAAAATAGAAACTTCTTTCTCCTTTGGACCAATAAAATCTCCATTTTTTCATCAGAAAAATTAGGAAGGCCATAGGCAAAGGCTTTCTCCTTGTTCAGTTAAAATATAGCCTTCCAGTAGTTGCAACTGGGTCCAAAATAAATTCTTCCACCTTTGAACCATAGCTGATTACATTTATTCCTCACTTCCCTAAGTATAAGCATCACTGTTTTACTCTAGTTAGAGCCATTTGACTTCTGGTCCAAGAAAGCACCAACCCCCTTTTTGGATTTCAGCTGTACAAGCTTAATTTTCCTTCTAATCACTGTTTATAGATCTTCTCAAGAACAAAACTGTATGCATCCTTATCTCCCATTCACCCCTTACAGCCTCCTGACACTTTTTCTTTATCTCCCCATATTTACAGTCCTACGTTACATTTCCAAACTCTAACCTGTTTAGACTTCTTTTGTAAGCATTCTAGATATTTGATCTTTGTGTTATTTTTCCTTTTAGTTTTACATATCTGATAACTTTGTGCTTTTTCCTTTTTATTTTGTAATTCAAACTCCCTTTCTTTTCTGTAGATTTCCTGCCATTGTCTATATACTCGTTTATATATTTCATGTACGATTGATTTTTGTTTGCTTGCTCCCTTTATATTTGTAATTTCACGTATCTGTTTGTCTGTGTACCTCAACTTGCTTGACTACTAGTTTAGTGTTATTTTTGTATCTCCAGGCAGAGACTGAAATTGGTCCACTGGAATTGGTGATTTACCCTGGTTACTAAATTTAATGAATGACTGAATAAACAAATAAACAAGCAAACACATCTTAGTTACCCGGCAGATTGGCAGCTCCTTTTCTCTGTAATTAGTCTCTTAAAGAATCCCCTCTGGAGATCAATATTCTAGCCTTTCAAGATGTGAAGGATCCAGTCCTCTTTGACCTCCTTTTTTCTTTACAGAACAAATAGTAATTCAATACCTAGTTAAAGGAACTAAATCATCAACAGATGAATAAGACACATTGGTGTAATAGATTCATATCTCAGTGTATCTCTTAACTATGGCGCAAACTTACACATCAAGCAGAGTAGCACCCGTCCCATCTTCAAGATAAATCTAGATAACTGGATAGGCAGCCTCAAATTCTCCCCTAAACGTTTTTGTCTTGCCCTCCTTGAGGCTGAAATGAACTTCTGGATATTTTTTAGTATCGTTTTTTGTGTGGCTAGGCTTGTGATTGTCTGCAGTTTGATTGCTTAGTACTTGCTTATGAAACTACGAACCTAAGACGTCAAGAATCTGGTATAAAAGATAAAAAACAATGTTGACTACATGCTGTTTAACTAAGTCTAAATACTTTGAAGGACTTATGTGCATAATAGTTATAAATACATCTTAGGGAAAATTATATATCTTAAGAGCCCGTCTGTTTAATAAAATCAGTGTTACCAATAGTTAGGAGCTTAAATTTATAGTGAACAATTAATTTGTTAGTCCATATAACTCTATAATAAATCATGCACTTTGTAGGTCCAGTGACACACCTTGGTCTCTGAACATCAGTATATGGCTGCATAGAATGGTAAAACTTCCTGAAGAAGACATTTCATCTTTAAATTTATCTCCCATAACATGTTTGCTTTAATTCACTGTGTTGTTAGAGCAAGAGTGTTGCAGATTTTGTGCAGAGGCAGGCAGATGAAATAAAAGATCAGGAGCTTCCCTTTAGAGAAAAGCCTCACAAAATATTAGCTGGCTGTTAAAAATATTTACCTATGTCTTCTACTGAATCTTCAGATTTACTGACTTTGGGGTATAGTTCGAAAGTTCCAAGTGAAATGGAACATGAACAGTGACTTGTAAAGATTTACAAAATAGCTGCTTGTGTTGTGAAATACACTACAGCATTGTCACAGTCATTGAGGAGAAGTACATTATTGGCAGCGTACACTGACAGGTTATGGGGCATGCCTCATTTAATAATAAGTGTAACATTTAACTACCCAATGCTGTTATGTTAAATAATGCTAGAGGAGTTCAATGTGAAAAACCATCCGCCAGCACATTAGGATATTGTTTTTATGAAAAACATTCATCTTATTTTTTAATAATTTGTCCAACTATTGACCAATATCCATACTTTTTCCTCTATGTAAGATCCTGGCAAAATGCATCCATGTACAACTTCACAATCATATTCTTAACAATAATCTAAATGGCTTTAGGTGGAATCGCAGCTCCACTACTACTCCTTCTAATTTTATCAACACTATTAATCAAAAACTTAATACTGTAATTTCCACATCTGTTCTTTTCATATACCTGTCAAAGGACTTTAAAATTGTTTTCCTTAAAATGTTCCATCAGTTAGCTTCAAAAGGTCCCTCCTACTCCAGTTTTTCATGGTTCCAGAGCTACCTTTCCAACAGGTCCCAGACAGTTAAATGGCAGTCAAGGTACTCCATCTTTTTACTAGTGTCTGTTATTCTTGTTTAACATGTTCACTAACAATCTGTACACTGCTATAAAATATGCAACCTTAATCCAATATGCAGATTATGTCACTCTTAGTTGCTTACTCAAAATCTTATCTTTTTCCAGCAGCCCACAAGTAACTCATTTGCCTCTTCTAAAAACTGGTTAGCACAACCTGAACTCATCCTAATCCCAAAAAAGACCAAACTAGTCCTCTTCACCTCTAAGTCTCAGCAAAATAAAAAAAAATAACAGCTTTAAAAGTGCATCTTCAAATAATAAAACATTGAATTTGTTTCTAATACTAAACTAATAGGAGTTGCAATAGATGAAGTCATGAAATTTGACCTCCGCATTCAACAAGTAATCAAGAAAATCCATCAAAAACTAGGTATCCTATACAGAGCCATACACTACTTTACCAAAAGTAGTATGAAAACCTAAGTCACTACCTTTCTATTCCCTACTATTCTCTGTGCACCTCCCTTCTTGACCAACTTTAAGTTCACCCAGATGAACAAACTAGAATACAATAAAATAACCAGAATTGCATCCAATAAATCTTACTTCCAGCATTGTTGCATTGACCTCAGATGCCGCAACTGTCAAGAATTGCACAACTTCTGCACTTACTCTCAACTATTTATTGCACAGAGACTATTCTGCCACCATGAAAAACACTCTACCCTCAGTGATATCTGCTCTAATGCACTAGCAGAGCCCTCCACTCTTAAATGACAAATATCTCCTTACTATTCAAAAGGCCTTCAACAAAGCCAGTAATGCACTTTATCCAACATCCAAATCCAGGAATTCAATCCCCATACCCATCAGACTCATCAATAATCTGAATATATTCAAATCAAAGTCACAACTCTACTTGCTAGACTGCTGAAGATGACCCTGCTAGTCCCCAGGGTAAAACAGTCCTGACCTTCCTCCTCACTGGCCTTTTTCCCCTGGATGTCGATGCTCCATAAATAATTTCCCTACTATCTTACCTTTACTTCTCATGCTTAGCCTACACATCATATCTCTCCAAGTTGTTCTTTGTCCTTCTCTTATCATACTATAAAAGTGTTTTAGAGTTCAATCACAGATAAACTCCCTGTGCTTTATGTTGGCCACGCATTTTATAATCTCAGTTGTGTTCCCCTTTGTGCTCTACAAACCACTGCAACACTCTCCTTCTAACCCCTGTGTGCTCAATCTACAACTGCAATACTCTCCTCTTAACCACTTTGTGCTCAATCTACAACTGCAACACACTCCTACTAACCCTTTTGTGCTCAATCTACAACTGCAACACTTTCCTACTAACCCTTTTGTGCTCAATCTACAACTGCAACACTCTCTTACTAAGTTGCCAGGTCATAATACATATAGTCCCATTTTTAGGATCTAAACAGAGTCTGCACTTAGATGTTCCAGAAAGATCATTCTCTCTGCCATTACATAGAGACACATTCTGTGGTATTGTACTGTAACATTGTTTAACAGTGTAATATTTTTGAACTATAACCATTTTTCTACTGTATTTTGATAAACTGTTACTATTGAAAAGTATTTTTATGCTGATTTTGCCTGTTCTGTGCAGTGAAATTGTTTTGCATGTTCATAATTTTATTTATTGCTTTGTTACTGTTTTTCTGTGAAACTGTTCTGTGCATTCATGGTGATGTTTATATACTACCTTTTTTTTCCTACAGGCCTCAGCTGAAAAGGGGCTTGTCTGCCCAGCAGGACTTTCCCAGTAAACTATTGAAAATAAATAAATAAATACATGCATGCATACATACATACATACATACATTCATACATGAATGCATTGTTTGAAGAACTTAGTTGGAATCTCCCGTCATTGATTAGAAATCCTTGTGCTAGTGAACAGGTGTGCATTTCTACACTTTATGAGGAATGCTGCACTGGACAGTGTGATTTTAACTTTTACTATATTAAATGAAACAGTTCATCCTACCTGTTTTAACTGTCAAAGAAACATTCATTTATTTATTTTTCTTATTTATTTCTATTTGTTTACCAGGAGCGTCCGACTGGGCCTAGTCTTGCCCATTTTCAGCAGAGGCCCAGGGAGAAAAGCTCCACAGTTACAATGATCCACAAACATAGAATTATGTAGTACAACTGCACAAAGACAAGTTGAGGAAATGCATATGGTATATAGTATATAGCATTAACATACATATAATTAAAACTACATTAACATACATAGACATAGGGGGCTAAGAGAAAAAAAGGGTGAGAGGTAGTAATAATAAGCAAGTGTTTGCAAGACAAAGGAAGCTTAGATGAAGAAAGTAGGAAGTATGAGAAATAATAAACAAGGTGTTGAAAGTGGAACAGATGTGGCTGTTTGTGAGCTTTACACACTTACATAAATATTGGGCTGTATTTTTCCTTGTTACTTTCACACAGTGTCATATGATGACTTCAAAGGGGAGGGGTAGGCAGAAACAACTGGATTGGCAGGACTAACTAAAATGGCAAGGAGCTATATTACAATGGGTCTACTTCAAATGAATGAAAACCCACATTAGTGGGACAATATGGCCGAAACCTGAATGTAATGAATGAACACAGTACCATTATTCCAGCAGAGACTTATAATCTTTTGTGGAACAAGAACCCTTTGATCCTGGCAGTTTTTGGGAAACCAAAATTCCACAAAGACATTTTACAACCACCTTACTGCCTGATAGTAGCTGTGCAAGGCTCAAAGTCCTATCCTCTTGTGGTCTTTGTGGAAAAAAGTTTTGAAGACTCCCTGTGGACAACATTTTGAAGGATTCTTGGAATTTTTTAACCAAGATTAAACAGCATTATTATAGTGCATATTGTATTTTTTTTAAGTATTGTTGTGGTTGATCTTTTTACTTGTTTACCTCACCAGATGGGTTTAGATTTTTTCACTCTGCTATTGTTGAACTTACAACCTTGGATAATCATCTTATTAATTTTATTATGACCTTTATGGAATTTATTCTTTTTAACAATGTTTTTATAATTTTGAGGGGAGAATACTTTTGCCAAGTTTGAGGGGTGCTATACGAGCTTGTTGCACTCCTATATATGCCAGTTTAGTTATGTATGTATGGGAGAAGACATTTATTATGGGATCAAAGTATCAGAAATATCGGCACTCCTATTTACACTTCCTGGACGACATTTTTATATTTTGGAAAGGTTCGGTTCATGAAATGGAGGTATTTTTTTATCAGTCAAACTATGTCCTTTTTCAAATTCACACACCATTATTCCATTGATTGTGTAAATTATCTGGATGTTACAATTTATAAAGTTAAACTTAACGGGCAATTTTGTTCAACACTTTTTAGGAACAGACCTTTTCTAACAGTTATTTACACTTCTAAGGCTGTCATCCAAGGATTTGTATGAAAATATTTTTAAAGGACAGTTAGTGAGAATAGCTAGGATGTGTTTGGATTCCACACTGAGGCACTGTTTTTGGAGAGGGACTACCCTAGAAATGTATTAATCAATATACGAGATGAAGTTTCCCAAGGCTGGGTCATGAGACATAAGCCTCTATTAGGTGCTGATTTATTACCCACTGTACCCCACACCAATAGTATGGAAAACACACATATATATATATGTATATATATATATATATATATATATATATATATATATATATATATATATATATATATATTTTTTTTTTTTTTTTTATTAATTCCTTGGTAGTCACCTACAGCTCTCATTCTAAGGCTGTTAAGGACATTATCACCATGAACTGGAATATTTTAAAGATGGATGGCAATGTTTTTAAACTATTTGGGGAAACTCCAAATTTTGTTTATAAAGTAGGCAAAAGTTTTATAAATATTTTTGAACACCATCCAAATATGAATTTAGATAGGACTACTAAAGGCACTTATAGATGTGGAGCAAGTATGTTATGGAGCAAGAATGGATTATTTTTATTTTCCCCATTTCAACATCCCCCTTGCAGACAGAAATTGTGTTTTAAAGAAGGTGATATTTATTGCACTTTGTTCTGGATGTACATGTTTCTATGTTCGTAAAACTGTAAGGCAGTTTCATATAACAATTTATGAACATAATTCTATCTCTAATTGCAATTTAAACAACTCGTTTTACAAACATACACAGAATTGTCCCACCATTTCCAAGTTTTTATTCAGTTTATTAGAGATGGTTCCATATAACAACCAAGGAGGTCTTGGGAAACAAAAAATGAGTACATGGAATTAATCTGGCAACTTTGCATAAATGCCTGTTTGCCCAGGGTTAAAAAAACAAGTGTCAATTCTTCCAGTTTTAAAACCCAAGCCTGCTATAATATTTATAATTTTTATATTATACACCATTTTTATTCATGTGTTTATTTATTGGAGTATTTGTAATATTTATTTGAGTGATGTCTTATTCATCCTTTTTTGATGTTCAAGAATTGTTCTAATATTTTTAGTGTATATTAAAATGTTGCTTTAAACTGATTATACTTCAACAGAAATTAATTATTCACAATTTTAGTCACATGATTAACTAAAGCAGTTTTTTAAACTCAGGTTCAATTGATGTATATCGTTCTGATGAAGTCTCGACGTTCAGGGACGAAAATACATACTGTGTTTTTGGATATGTGTTATGCCGATTAAACAGTTTTAATTATACAGATTTCATTTCCATTTATTTTATATGTTAGGAACAATTGCTCTTTGTACCCTGATACTACACAAACCCTTTTGGTTCTTAATTTGTTCTTTAGCTGCATGTTCGCACACTCTTTTTCTTCTTGGGTTTTATAATCCATAACTGTCCTGAATCAGAAAAGTTAAAGTTACAGGATGTTTATGTTGTCCTGTGCAAAGCAGTTAACATTGATCTATACTTATTAACACACTGTGATGGAGCTTGAATGCATTACAAATAAATGTCTTCCTGAAGGAGTGCAAAACCCAATACTGTGATTGCTGTCATTTCCAAAAAAATAAACTGTGATTCAAACCAAAAAAAAAAAATGAATTCTGAAACTGGCAGTCCATTATTATAAGCATTGCTGGGTGGAATTCAGCCCTGCACATGCCCGTTATGTGGATATCTGCCTTCGCACTTCTATTTTGGAAGAGGGGGAATAAACAAAATAATGTTACCTTGGATATATTGTATACACTGCTCCACATTTATACTTGTGCTTTTTGTATTAAAAGGTTCACATTTATGTTACTCAGAATACAAAATGACACCCAAAAATTAAGATAGCAACCAGGATTACATTCACTTATTCTTGCATTCATTCATCCTCCAAGCAAGTTTAGGGATGAAATACAGAGCATTCTTAGCCAAAAGTGTAATAACAGTGCTGTATGCTAAAGACAGCTATGAACCACAGAATTTAAGCTGTTAGTGCTGAATCAGAAAGAATCTATGAACTGCTGAAGGGTACTGTCCAGGATCACAGTGAAATATTCAATTAAGTTATAGTGCAGAGGAGATATAGCTTAGCCTACCAAACACAAAATATATCACAAGTAGGAAATCTACGTACAGGAGGAAAAACAGCTGCTTGTAGACATTATAATAATCCAGGTAACATTTTCCTTCAGTGAGGAGCATTTGTGTTCCACCACATTTGTGCAAGCAACACATGCATCCTGTTGAAGAATACAGCGGGAGAAATGTCACTAAATAGTCTCAAACTTCAGAACAATATCATTCACCCTTTTCCAGGAACTGTGCACTAGTATGTCAATTAAAACAGTCACTTAATATTGTAAATAAATTAGCCACACTAGATAAAGCATTTGAGACATTATATCAAAGAGGTAGTTTATCACACTTCACTCACTGATAATCAGCGATGACACTGCATAAGAAAGTAAAAAGGTTCCACTTCCCATTCTGCAAACAAAAAGATTGCATTTTCAAATTTAGCCAAATACAGTAGCAGAAAGGTGAGATAAATGTCTGACATCACTATTTTACAGACAACTTGATGTTTCTTTCTAAACACAATCCCCAGGATTCACGAATCCTCTGTGTAAGACTAAATAAATCTTACTCGGAAACTGCATTTGAATAGTATGATGTCAGCGTGCCATGCATATTCATGAGGGCATGCTGACTCCACTCCAAGTCTAACACGGACCGTGCAGGAAGGCAAGGGGCGTGTCTGACTGCTGAGCAGTCCAAAGGTCCACACCCCTGCAAGTGTCTGAATTGTGAAATGTCAACACACATGAGTGAGTCCGCTCAAATGTCTACATACCCAACACTACACTCCCTCACATTGTAAACCCCCAGTACAGTTATAAAATGTAAAACTTTTATTTATTTTTTTCATAATTCCTGATATAGCTGCCCGTATTTGCACGTTTGCGCGGGTGCGCCCATTGCTTAGTTGCAGTTAGCAATTTCGACATTGAAGAGCATAATAAGGAATGTTTATGCAAATTAAGCCAAATAGCAATAGCATAGTGATAGAGCCTTCGCACAAAGAGGAGGCATGCATGGTTCGAGTCCCACCAATCCCCTTTCTATTTTATGTTTTAAATTAGTATATGAAATAATTCCTGACATATATGAATAAAATTTTACTAAAAAGCATTGAAATGGCCTATGTATCAGTGAACAAAATGTATATTTATAAATATAAGAAGGATCTTGACATATAATTGCCCGTAGTTAAGCAGCGCTTTACCCAGCGCAATATAGTTGCCCGTAGTTAAGCAGCGCTTTACCCAGCGCAATATAGTTGCTCATAGTTAAGCAGCACTTTACCCAGTGCAATATGGTTGCCCAAGTTAAGCAGCGCTTTACCCAGCGCAATATAATTGCCCATAGCTAAGCATCGCGTTACCCAGTGCAATAGGTTTGCACAGAGGTGCGCACCGTGCTAACCAGCGCACCGTAGGGCAACATGGAGCAATGTAGAGCAAAGTTGCCTAAACACAGCCACACCCCCTAGCCTGTCTGGACAGTAGTAAAATAAAAAGCAATGACAAGGTTTGAACCCAGGACACTGTGCACAATAATCAAAGTACTGAACCACAAGCCATGACAGCTTAGGATAAACAGCCACTGTTAACATACATATACTTATAAATGGTAGATTAACCATTGCTAAGCAGGTCTGCAGTCAGCCGAGAAATTTCAAAAATGGCCAATCACAAAAAAGTGCGGGGAAATGCGGCATATTTAAGCTCTATAGGCGGGAATACTCGCCATAACTGATTGTAGCTCCCATCTGCAGTTAGAATGGCTGGTGCTGGAGAGGGTACTCGCTTTCGAGCGCAACGCTGGGACATTGAGGAGTCAAAATACATGGTTTGGCTCTTTGTCCACCATCATGAGTCAAGACTCCTGCAGGGCCAGATCCAAGGGATGGAATACAAAGCAGAGGCTTGGAACTGGTTAGCTCATGATCTCACCAGTGCCACAGGCATCCCTCGGACTGGTGAGCAGGTCCGTCACCACCATGCAGACCTGAAGAGATGGAAGCAGGACCTACTGAACCAATGGATACAGGAGGCCCGTGACATGCAAGATGCCCCACTACTGAGTAGGTAGCCATGGAATGCATATGTAAGACATGCTAATTTAGTCTATATAATGGATAGGTATGTCTCAATATCCCTTCATTTACTTCACAGCTGCAGGTGTCTGCGCTGAGAATCAGCAAACCTATGCAGATAGGCTGCTAAGGCTGTGCCCAGGCAGGTTAGTAATTATTCTGCATGTATTGTTATATAAAATAGGTGAGAGAGCCTGAAAAAAGTGTTGTAGCCCGGGTCTACTACTAATTACCGACACGACGATTCCCCGACAGAAAACTCACCGACGCCAGATGACCGACATCACACAAATCCGACAACGCAAAACACCGAACACCATTACACCGAACACCATTACACCGACACACGGAACGTAAACAACACGCGACACTACATAGCCTACACACTAGCCCTGACCCAAACCCTAACCCTAAGGTCCGACACTATCGCACACTTCACCTACCTGCACCCTAACCCTAACTCACTTAACCCACCCCTAGCCCAAGCTCCGACACTAACGCACACATCACCTACCTGCACCCAACCCTAACTCACTTAACCCACCCCTAGCCCAAGCTCCGACACTAACGCACACTTCACCTACCTGCACCCTAACCCTAACTCACTTAACCCACCCCTAGCCCAAGCTCCGACACTAACGCACACTTCACCCACCTGCACCCTAACCCTAACTCACTTAACCCATCCCTAAACTACAGTCCCTCACTAGCACACACTTACCTTACCCGAACCATACCTCCGACACGAACACACACTCACCTTTCCCACAGCCTAACCCGACATCCCACAATCTCGAGCACTTACCTGACCGCTCCTAACTCCGTCACCATCGCACACTTACCGCGTCGCGATCGCACATTCCCTTGTCAGTCTTTCCGCTGTCGGCAAATCACCCTGTCGGTACACTTACCTGTCGGTCATCTGGCGTCGGTGAGTTTTCCGACGGGGAATCGTCGTTTCGGGCATTAGTAGTAGACCCTGTAGCCCAATAATACAGCCATAAAATGCCCTGAATAATTCCTCTGCATGTACTGTTATATAAAATAAGTCAGAGAGCCAGAAAAAGAGTGTAGTAACCCATTAATAAAGGTAAAATAAATCCAGAATAATATCTCTACATGTACTGTCATATAAAATAAGTGAGCAAGCCTGAAAAAGAGTATTGTGACCTATTAATAAAGGTATAATATGTCTTGAATATGTCTTCCGTATGCACTGTAATATCAAATAAAGGAGAGAGCCTGTAGAAAAGTGTGTAATGTAATTAATAAAGGTATAATACTTGGAGTGTGTCTGTGTCACTTACTTTGAAATGTTGTTGTACCCTTGCATTATATAAATAGTACTGTTGCATTAAGTGCTTTCAACCCACAGTTGGGCAGTCCCATATAAAGTAGATGATGGAAGTGCCAGTAGCTGTGAAGCATATATACAGTCCTCAACAGTTGGTTAATGGCTGGCATGCATAGGTAAATCTGGCACACGAGTAGCTTGTTAATGTGTTCCCCAGAAATGTGAGTGTGCTACACGAAATGTAGGGTTCTGTAGAAATTTAACTGAAAATGTCACGTGAACACATCCAGATATGTAGATATATAAATATAAATAAAATAAATAACTATGTAGCAGTAACATCTGCATCTTGGACAGTTAGTATGTCAGATATAGGTCAGGTATATAATGAACTAGCCAAACCCATTACACAACCTAATGCACGTTGCCTAGTGTAATAATACATGTAGGGGATATACACCTGCAGTCAATAGGAATGTAGTGTAGACTAAAAGTAATTATAAGATGTTAATGGTGGTTTCTTTCTACACCCTACTGTATGTGCATAAACAATGCAATTCCGCACCTGAATGGGTATGTCTAATCTCAAAACATTTGTTGGGACATATGTCCTATTGTTCTATAAATATCTGCATTTACTTTGATGCAAGTGCCCTGTTCAAACACCACAATCTTGGTGGCCTGTTGCCACCAATAATCCCTGCATGCTGTTGGAATGTCCACTGTGGTTCAATATATGCATGCGTTATGCTTGCTGTTCAACTGTTGGAACCCTGGTGTATTGGGTTCATGGGAATATTACTGCATGCTGTTACAACTAATTTGGAATGCTGTTGTTTATGTTGTAATTAAACACACCTAATCACAGAACGTATGGGAAGGCCGGTCCCAGCGGACCCACCTGTCCCTCCTCAGCTGGAGATTGCACCTGGCACCAGCAGGTCTGGTGTCCAGCCCAGGCTCCCCTCCTCTGTTGGTCCTGTGCCACCTTTGGGTGGAAGCACTGCAGGGGATGGGGCTCATCCCCCCCGTGCAAGCGTGGGCGGAGAAGGGCCACCTGTCACCCTCTGAATGGTCTGGGCTGTGGTGTGTAGGGAGATCCAGCGTTCAGTCGCTGATCCCCTACACCAGCTCGAGGTGAGAGTGGCGTGCTCATGGGTCAGCCTGCCCCTCCTACGCAGCCCGTAGCACAGCCACCCTCAGGGCTGTGAAGGTGCAGTGGTGACTGCCCATGGGTGGGGATCTCAGTTCCACTGTTACCATCTGTGGGCTCATGGGCTTGCGATTTCCAAACATCCATCCCCATCAACTGTGTTCACCCACCCCATGTGTCATACTCCGCCCCTGAATGCATCTTGTTTGTCTTGTCTGTTTACCTCCCAAACTTATCTCCCCAAATATACCTACTTCCTCTACCTCACTTTCTACTCTCACCTGAAAAAAAAAAAAAAGGGCAATCTGTTCCCACAAAAAAATTACGCCCCATACATAGCTGCCCATTTCGCACACATGTCCGCTGGACATGTAAACTGATAATTATAATTGGCAGTACAGCATACTTTGTTGTCCTCACCCCTCTCTCAGGGGTGGAAGGTTTCAAATTTCACTCCAAATGTATTGCATATGCACAGCTGTTGCTGGTAAAGAAATGGGCAGCTATGGACCTTCCCTACACCCATCCTGCACATCCTGAGCTGTTTTCCTACTGTCTTTCCCTGTTTGTGCCCCCTTTTTCACCACTTTCCTATCTCCCCATTTTCTTTTCTTTCAAAGAAATTAGCGCAGGGGTTAGCGGGAGTAAGCACTTTGAAGCAGTAGTTAGCGGGTTTGAGCGAGTGTGACCATGTGTGTGCTTAGCTAAGTATTGCTAAGTGTCACGCAAACCCGCTTACAACTGCTTAAAAGTGCCTTAGTCACTCTGCATGGCAGGGCCCTTGTTCTGCTGAGCAGCAAAATAAAACACCTCTGTCAGTCTCGAGCCCCGGACCTTGGACACACTAGACTGCATGAAGTACCACTAGGCCACAGTAGATATCCAAAAAGTTGGTGCTGTAATAAATATATCATGCATTACAATCAGTGAATGTAAAGGGAAAATTGGAATGCCATAACACAAATCTTGTTCTGTGGATCTTTACCAGCAGTTGTTGTGGAATTGCATGACATGACTGTGAAAAGAGAACCAGCCATTCTAGCAGGAAATAATGTTACAGTAGCACTTTACAAACCCCACACAGTATCAGACCAGGATAAACACTGGCATATTTGAATAGGGCAGAGGCCATACTTCCCAACTGTGACTGCTTTTCAGGGATGTCCCTGATTCGTAAACAAATGTTAGCTTTGTCCCTCAAAATCCCTCTGAAAAGTACTGACGGTAGGCCAAAAAGTGGGGAATTACACTTAATGAATAATGTCAATAAGTAAGAGTACACACTGCATGCACGTCAGAAAAGGTGTATTAATACATATGCTTTCATTCTCTCACAGTCTCAACTTAATGTCTGTAATATATTACAGGTGTACCCCACTTATATGTACCTTTCCCTGCGGGTGTTCAAATATATACCTGAGTGTATCAGAGGCCTGGCAGAGGCAGAAACACACAGGCATTTCAGCTTTTCTACTGTTACACTCTCTGCAAATAGCTTTGGAATGAGCACCACAAGCATACCCTTATGTAGGAGTACAACACAGAAATATCAAAGGCTGTAGCCATGTACTGTTAGCAACCAACTGTGACAATGCCATTGTTCCAGTGCAGAAAAGACCGGTGTGATGCACAGACAAAGAATAATAGGCTAACCACTGGCTACCATCTGGATTTGTCCATAAGTGGGAGCTACGCAGACAGACTACTTGCCTTGTTAGACTAACAGGTACACAGCAGCCATGTATGTTCAGCAAGATAAACATCACACAATAATATATAATGCTCTCTGTACTTCTGCACCCCTACCCAAAAGAACAATATACCTGTGTATGCAGGCTCTACCAAGGATGTAGGTAGGCATACTCAGTACTGAAATGTGTCCAGTTGTCTTGAGCAGCCTGTGCTAATGCCAACACAAATAAACAACTAACTGTTCAGAAGTGAGGTAATTAATATTTACAATATAGTAGTTCACAAACAGTTCATGTGCCAGAGGAATACATTGCAATAACTACTTTTGTATGGCAGTTAATTGTCTAATTAGAAAAGAAAGTACATACTCCCATGTATCTTGTGTAAGCATTTGGAGGGGTGAGTAAAATTCTACACTGACAAGTGTGTACTAGAAGCAGCAACACTCAGGTTTGAGTACAACATGCAAATCACTGGCTACAACCCTAGCTTCAGAGATAAGAAGTATTCCAACCTTCTGACTGACACAACAGGTCCACAGCAAACAAGCATGGGCCCCACTTTGGAAAGCTGAAAGGGCTACACCTACCTAACCTAGCATTTTATAGCAGTGGGCTGCTATGACAGTGAGTACTGCAATTACCACACAGCAGGCTGCATGCAGTTAGTAAATGGTGGGCACCAATTGGTGCAGAGGCCATCAAATGCACATGTGCAGATACCTAGAAAAGCAGGCTGTACTTGCTGTCCACACATGCAATAATCTCATTGCAGAAAGAGAGAGAGAGAGAGCGAGAGAGAGACAGAGACACAAACACAGACACAGACATAGACAAAGACAGACAAAGAGACAGAAACAGAGAGACACAGAAAAAGAAAGACCAACAGCAACAGACAGAGAAAAAAAAAAAATAAATAAATAAATAAAAAATTATTTCCTTTAAAAACAAACGGAACAGAGCAATACAAAGGAAAGGTATGCAACACATATGTATTTGCTGGCATGTAGTAGATGTTTATGAAGAGTACTCTACATACTGTGAATTATCCATATGTGGCAGCAGTACGTACCTGTATGTATCTGTACATGTGCATAGGGCAAGGGACATAATGCAACTGTTTGTGAAGGGTGTGTGTGTGTGTGTGTGTATATATATATATATATATATATATATATATATATATACATTGTTGAAGGTTGTTATGTGTATATTTCTATGTAGGTTGTAGTGTGTGGCAAAGAAAACAGCATGCAGTGCTGGTATATGACATGTGGTGGTTAAACGCTGTGGGTATGCTCTGTCAGTTTTGCAGTGTTGCAGCCAGTGAGGCCTGCTAAAGCTACATGGGCTGAGGACACCTTCAATGCACTCTGCACAACACTGTGCAATATTATTACATAGCCGTATATCTCAGAACTGTCGCATAATTTATATTCCCACCATGAATAGTGGACTGTATATGTGCCTATATGTACATCTATATGTACAGCAATGGATGTTTATATGTATGTGTGTATATATGTGTGTATATATATATATATATATTTATATATATATATATATATATATATATATATATATATATATATATATATATATATATATATATAGATGTATAGATATATATATATATAAATATATAGAGATATATATATAGATATATATATATAGTTATGCAGATATATATATATATATATATATATATATATATATATATATATATATATATAGATATGTAGATATATATAGATAGAGGGAGAGAGACATGGGGCATACTTACTGCGACAGGTGCCTGGTGACCAATGTATGGACTGAAGCTCAGTGTTGACACTGCAGTGCCATCCCTTCTTGCCAGAACACTGTACCCATTAACTACCACATAGGTGGTAGTCTACCTAACACCGAAGGTGTGATAAGGGAACATGGGGCACAGGTGGACAGTAGGCTCTCCTTTGATAATCACAGTCCCACACTGGTCATGTACTATGTCTACGTGGTACACGTCATCACAAAAGGTGCGCCATCTAGGGAAATATAGCTCAGTGTTCCCATCTACTTATCACACTTAAAACTCATTAGAGAGTACAATGCCAACTACAGCAACTGGAAAGGCCACAGACATACCTCACAAAGAGTAATACCGGCCTCAAACAGATGCCCTATGCAGACCGACTCACAAAACCACAGCTACACTGTGTTGCATACCGCCTACCCAGAGGTGACCTCTGCTTAACATACTGAGCTATGTCACACCCATAGCTGTTGGACATCCTCCACGTAAACATATTACAATCCCTCCCAGATACATGCTCTAGGGCCCTACACCTTGTCAGCTCACTAAACAGCACCTGCCGTTGGGATAGAGTCCTAACTCAGAGACATGCCATACTCTGGAACAAACCACCTATCAATAGCAAACAAAGCTCCTCATTAGCAGTTGTTATAAATACTCCTGATGATTGTTTGAGAGATAGGAAATACACCCCGGGAATCACCTCTGTGGCTCTTGTTGACAGGGGAAGTGAAATTAAATTACATATGTGTCAAAGGCCAGGGTAGCGTATGGCTAGGCTGCTGCAGGCCCTAGGGTCAATAGCGTATTACCTACCCATGACACGATGCACACACACACACATGTACTTAGTGCAATAATTGCTATGTGAGGTTGACTGAGTGTGATGGTGAATGTATTGGTGAATGTGTGCAAGGTCTGTAAAGGTGTGATACCTTAGTGTGAAATTGTTTCTGTCATGGAAGTTTGTGTCCTAGCTGTGATCCCAGCAAAAGATGTGTATGCTATTGCTAGGCAGAAAAAGTAGTATGGCATACGGTGTGACGTAGTCCCTTGTTTTCGACTGTGGTGTCCCATTGTAGGCTAAAGCAATACATGTATGCTTAGTGAGTGGTTCTGCTGGTGAATCCAACTCCCATATGAACTGTAGTACTACCTGAAGCTGTAGGCCTAAACAGTACAGTATGTGTATCTAGCAACATGTATAGTCTAGTACAACATTATGCCACCTATATCAACAACTGTGCCCATATGTTAGGCAGGGGTTTGGCATCAAAGACTACTGTGGTATACTGGTAATACTGTAACTGTACTTTACATTCATTGCAATGGATGACATCTTTCTTCATGCATTAGCTTGATATATACCTCCTGTGGCTAGGTGGTGCATTGTGTCACATACAGTGTGCCATGTACTGTTTTATAGTCTTACATACTGGTTTCACATTATTGCTGTGCAGAACATGGTTTAATATATAGAATGTGACAGGCACTGTCAGGCAGTTGTGGGCTGAGCACTGATATTTGGTATTAAAATTGTGTATCTACTGACAGCCAATAGGTTGCTATATATGGCATTTCATTGATATCTGTACTTTAGAATGTTAAGTGTGCCACATGACTTGCTCACAATTATTGTTTTATTGTCTTCCTGGGACATGTCTCACCATCGCAACCCTGCATATTCCCCTGAAGAGGAGGAAATAATAATATCCACCCTACTACAACATCACACCCTGCTGTTCTCCAGAACCAGCCAGGACCAGCATGAGCGCACTGCAGTGTGGCAAGATGTTGTCCGTCAGGTGAATGACGTAGGCATGTATAACTGGACTTATGAGCAGGTACGCCATCACTGCAGTGATTTAATTAGACATGTCCAGCTGCATGCCTCCGATGTCTGCAGACAACAGATTACCACAGGTGGTGGTGCAGCATTACATCCTCCCCTCACCAGAGTGGAAGAGCTGCTCCTCAGCGTGGTGGCTCCTGGCCAACCACTACAACAGACATGTGTCATCATGGAGGCCGGAGTCACCCAGCAAGTTGACTCAGAGCGTGCAGGTAACATGGCATATCTGTAGACTACTGTTAGCTCGATTGTTAGAACATGCATATGTTAGATGTGCACTGTGTATTTAGAAGATGTGGAGCCTGGTGTTGTGCAATACTGATAATTTGGAACATAATCTGTATGCCTGTGACTGTCACCCGTTGTACTACTGTAAAACTGCAAACTCACAGCAGCAATGCCATAGTTGTTGACATTGACAAACTGTCTCATATCCTTGTAGGTCCCTCTGGTGTGACAGCAAGACAGCAGACCCATGCTGGTGAGTGTTCTACATTTAATATAGCAAATAACGTGCATGTCATAGGTGAGTTGTAGGCCATATACACATGTAAAACACCTACACATAATGCATGCTCTGCATGTTTTCTGTGGGACTATGCACATCCCAGTAACATGAGTAGCTGCCTCAAACACATGCAATACACAGAGCATCCCAAACAATTGTGGTACACTGTAGTAGACATTGTATAGGCAGAGTCAATACACATGCACACAACATACACCACTTTGTCATACTCAGTAAGTGTTAATATGATACACATGGTGCATTTAAATACCTGCTGTAAGGTCAGACTCCAGTAACCCAAATGTCATCCACACAGCACACATACTATATCTGTGGGTAGAGGCCTATCATGGAGCGGTGTGACACTCTTCAACACACACCACATTCATGTTAGGCAATGCTCCCTATTGAACACCTTACATACGCATGTAACAACTGCATGTGAAATGGTTAATGTAGCCACAGTGCTGCAGTTCAGGTACAGCAAGATAGTTGCCAGTGTGGCACACATTAGTGGCCTTGAGTGACCACATGATGCTGCCTGATGATGGCTCATGGTACTACACTACATCCAATTACAGTAACTACAGTACTACACATAGCATTCATTGCTATACACCTGACAGTTGTGTGCATCCAGCCATGGTATGTATACCTATGAGCGATGGTGCACAGGACATTGAAAAGCATTTAATACTTGCACAGCAATGTTGTGTCCATGTACACATTGTGTTCCAGGGTGAGGCCAATCATGGAACAACACACACACATTAAAGACATGTATGCTGTTATTAACAAGGACTCTCTACACTTGCACTGCATGCTGTTGAGCAACACACATCCTGCATGCTGACAGGTGTGATAGGACTCTTTGGCTTGTGATACTGTACTCCACCATCAACCACTAATGAGTATGTTCTGGATTGCTGTTGGTGTGTGTGTGCATGTGTGTGTGTGTGTGTGTGTGTGTGTGTGTGTGTGTGTGTGTGTGTATGTGTCAACTTTAGTGAGCAGTGTATTTGTATTCATGTGTGCATGTATCCATGTGTTCATGTGTGCATGTGTGCATGTGTTCATATGTGCATGTGTGCATGTGTTCATGTGTGCATGTGAGCATGTGTGCATGTGTGCATGTGTTCATGTGTGCATGTGTGCATGTTTTTATTTTTATTTATTTTACATTTGTTGACCGGGATAGTCCGACTGGATGCATGTCCATTTTCAGCGGAGGCCCACGTCGACCTCTCAGACGTCCTGCACTGTCCTGGCACATGGACATGACATTGCGGAGGACCTCTAATGTCTCCCCCCAACATCTATCAATGATCTCGGTGTAATTACGGATGGCACCGGCAAGGTCACGGATACTGTCATGATGATACATGAGTTGTGGCACAGGCAGGTTTGACAGGGTGTTCATGTCTGCATGTGTGCATGTGTGCTACCATCATGTACAGATTGTAAAGTGTGTTTGACATGTGTTCATGTCTGCATGTGTGCATGTATGCTACCATCATGTACAGATTGTAAAGTGTGTTTCCTGTCTTCCTCTCACAGGTGCTGAGGCTGTGTTGGTTGAGTGCAGCAGGGAACCTGAAGTCACTGCCACAAATTGTGGAAATGATGATACATGAGTTGTGGCACAGGCAGGTTTGACAGGGTCTGTCACTGGGCCGCCAATTGACAGTACACAGCTTTCCACCCCATCTATGCACACATTCATACTGCCAATACATCCCTCATCACCAATGGCCTTAGCTGAGGGACAGCATACAGTAGGCATTGACCAGGATAGTGTGGTATCTATGGCACATGCATCCCCTCTCAGCAGCCATACCCAGATTCCTGGAATGGTACCACATAGGCAGATGTCCAGGGGTTCTCGTGGGAGCACTGCTGGTCATAATGCCCCTGGCAGACATGCCCCCACAGGTCTTACAACCTCAGGTATGTTCCGGGCTGTAATGCAGGCACAGGCACGTATGGAACGGTACACCAGACAGGGACTAAGGGCGCAGAGGGCCCATAACACCGCTATCAATGACAGTATCCGTGACCTTGCCGGTGCCATCCGTAATTACACCGAGATCATTGATAGACGTTGGGGGGAGACATTAGAGGTCCTCCGCAATGTCATGTCCATGTGCCAGGACAGTGCAGGACGTCTGAGAAGTCGACGTGGATGTATGCCAGCAACATCATCAGCTAGCAGTCATCGCGGACAACACACAAGTCACAGCCGCTCCCTTAGTGGCAGTACCAGCCCAAGCGATGTTGGGGCTGGGCTGTCAATAGACCATCATAGAAGACAACGTGCACAAGGCTCTGGCCAGTCGACATCCCTCAGCCTCTGATGATAGTACCAGTCTGGCTTAGTACCCGATACTGTCCATGGCACCCCTGCCAGGCACAGGAACTGTGTCCATGGCCAGAGACGGTGATCTGTACAGCCTGGCAGGTACAGTCTGTGGCTGTCTCACAACTTCACATATTTGACAGCCACATGTTGGAACTGTGTGCATGCAGACACACACACAGAAACCAAACACCTAGGGTTAACACATACACACACACATTACATCAACATTGATCCATGCTGTACTGTTGTCCCTCACTCACACACACACACACACACACACACACACACACACACACACACACACACACACACACACACATACATGCTGATTGGATGGGTCAATGTTGGGCTCTGGCAAACCAACAACACACCCTGTGCATATGATGAAACTGTGCCACCTCCTGTCATCTGTAACATTGATGCAGGAACAGGCTAACATGGTGCTGATACACAGGGTGACTTTATAGCAGTGTAGCAATGTTAGCATGTTGTCAGCAGTAAAGTGTAATGATATCCTTGTAGGTATATCTGAGCAGGCATGCATTAAAGCTATGATTATCAATGTAGAATTGTTTACACCAGTGTTAATTCCAAAAATGTATTGTCCGCCCATGTGCCACTTGGCTAATGTGTTTAGTTCTGGCAGCAAGTGTTGGTGAGTGGACAGTACATGTGTGATGTGTGCAGTACCGATTTGCAGGTGTACATTTGTGAACATGGTGGAGGTGCACCGTCTGCATGTACGTGCATAGTGGACACATGGGAAGGGTGACATGCCCTGTATTACACAGTGTTAACACTTCATAGTTTCTATTGGTGGCCAGTATGCATTTTACTACACATATGTTTTAACTTGGGTACACATGTGTGTATGACATGGTTTGACACTATGCTGTGGGTGATACTGTTACTATCTGTCATTGGTTTGCATTCTGGTAGTATACACAACCTCAACAGCCTGACTATAACCAATCGTTAGATGATGTCTTGACAACTGACACACAGATGTAGGAAACTCAGTAGCATTTGGATCCTTCCGGTACTATACTATACCTGTAACCAGTGGTATTGACCGCCACCCATTCCTGGGACCACTGCTGTTTGGCATGCAGCCCTCTTAGGTACAAGCAAACACACTAGGGATATGCCCATCCACATCTGGTAATGCATACAGTGGCCTACAGTGAATTCTCTGGATGAGACACTTATTCTCCACAAGGGTATCATACAGACAGATACCTGTTGTTCAACCCATGCTGTAAAGCTATAAGCCAACTATAGCATAGTCATCCACATTTACTAAACATAGTATCCCGATAGTACCACATAGGTAGTAGCCCACAACATGTAGAACGGGTACTGATGTGTACATACAGCCATGTGTTATGTCATCTGTCCTTTGGTATTCACATTTCTAAAGGTATTCTGAAGTCCCCCGGTGTATCACATAAGCAATAAGGGGTCTGTATGCATATCCACAAAGTTGTTGTACACCTATAATGAATGTCCACTATTGACAGACTTTGTTGTGTTTGAACATGTCTGAAATATACCCCAGGCATGAACCCTCACTCACACTATTCTATAGAAACTGTCTTGGGTGTGTGTGACACAGATGACCTAGGCCACAGATCACTACAGTGGCTGGTCTTGTCACAAACATATATATATGACCTAAGGTCTGAGAAGCAGCAGCACAGTCTGTCAAAGGTAACAGATGTATTCATGTAGAAAGCAGGCTTCACACCTATGAACTAATTGAGGTCACATGTACATATATGTATTTGCCACACAGATACCTGAAGTGTGCAATGCACATACTGCTGTTTTACTGATATGTCATACAGTAGTAAAAGCAAAACCCACAACACATTGACCAACAATATCACACACGCTCAACAGTTGCAGGATTCAAACCCCTACCTAACTATGTTATGATACTTGAGAGATACGCATTAACACGACACGCTATATGCTTTATTGGTAGTTTTCATTTCCACTGCTGTATTTGTGGGATGCTGACATCATCAGACTTGCCAAAGAGGAATATACCACTTTTAAGGTGTTTTCCTAGTCTCCAAAAAGGGCACTCCTCTCAAAGGATATCACACACAAACATACACCCCCCCCCACACTCAGCAATTGCAGGATTCAAACCGCTACCTAACTATTTTATGATACTAAAGAGATACGCATTAGCACGATGCACTATATGCTTTACTGGGTGTTTTCATTTCCACTGCTATATTTGTAGGATGCTGACATCATCAGACTAGACATGGTAATGTGTGTGCACTTTGTTTTATGCAATCCCAAGACTGAGCCATGGGGGCAGCAGGTGTTACCAGCTTGAACAGGGCTCCACACTTCTTAGCTTGTGTGATCTATCTGTGGACCAGTTGCCAATCCATCATATGACAATACATATTTATGCACAGGTTGTTGATTTTTTGGATACAACATGTGTCTGGAATGTTGGAAAAGGGCTAATCAAAGTCTATGTGGGATGTGCGTAGCTAATTTAAGTGATGTATGTCCTGGGTGGCTGCCTTGCAGACAGTCTAGCAGGTTTGGGAACCATGATCTGCCCATGACCAAACCAAAGTTGGTAGGGTTGTGTGTTTGTAGGCTTCCAATTGCTCTGTTTATGACTTCAATCATGATGGACTCCATGGCCTTGCAGATCAGACTTCATAGGCTTGTAAGACTATAGTTCCCATGGTCTGTTGTGCACCAACACTTGTGGAGTGTGCCATATGTTGCTGTAACCCATTCATCAGTTTCATATCCTGTAGAGAGGGTGAGGCTCAACAGACTGTTCAGGTGCAGGGTCTGTTTGTTCTGCAGTTCACTTATGACACATATAGGGAAACAATGTTATCCAATTGATGCCATGTTTTCGGCTTTGGAAGGAGCTATTTACCCATTCTACATGTGATATCTCCTGGTATGATGATAGGGCCTTTTGTCAGTGGGAGGTGGGTATGTATGTATGGGCCTGTCTGATAGGATGTTGGCATTGTCAGTCATTTACAGTTGGCCCTGACTCAGGACATATATCAGTGTACATTGCTATTTATGACATAGCTGCAGGAAGTGTCATGGTTCTGTCTGGACTCCTTCGCAGATAATCTTCCCATAACCTGGATTGGATAATGTTTGGAGTGCACATTGTTTATTGATGATACAGATTGCAGGTATTTTATCTTCTTTGCTTTCCCACTTTCTATGAACAACCTAAGTATCTGTATGACAGGGTTCCAATATATTATATATGTGTCTGTTGTCATATAACTGTGTGCACAAGGCAGGATTGGTGAATAGTGAGAGGTTCCTGGGTTAACACATGCAACTGCCAGATATGTGTGGCCCACTGCTGTACTCAGACATGGCCTAAGTGTGTGAGCATGCCCAATTTGGCCTTTCAATATTTTGTTGCCTGACATTTGCCTCATTTATTCAAGTGTGTGAGCATGCCTAGTGTGACCTTTCAGTATGTTGCTGTCTGAAGTCCACTACATTTGTTGATGTGTGTGAACATGCCCAATATTAACATTTATACTAAAAGTTTGTTGAAAATCAAGTTGTATTTTTATTGCAGGGCTCACCTTTGTGTCATAACTCGACAGGGATTATGCTGTGCCTGCAGAGTTTCCATGAGACACTTTGCATAGACTTATCAACATTTCTTCATACAGGCTGACCAGTGAAATACTGTCATGGTTTAGTGGTTTAGTACTGTGACTATAGTGCACAGTATCCTGGGTTTGAGGACTGTCACTGCTTTATATTTTCATACTGCGCAGACCAGACTGCTTAAGGAACAGTAAAGCAAATATGAGCATGTTTACCTTCTTTTACTCAACTATGCCCAACTTTGACCGAACTTGCCGAACATTGCTCAATGTTAACCAACATTGCTGAACGTTGCCCAATATTGCTCAACATTGCCCAAAGTTGTGCTAGTTAGTGTGTGCAATTTTGTTTACATATACTAAATAGTGGTAAAAGCTGTTTAGCACTACTTTATATTGCTTAAACATGGCAAGCATGCCTCAGGTGGTGCTGCAGGGCTGCCTATGTCGGATGCACATAGTACACTCTCTATACATGTTTGAAAACAGGTAGTGTCAAGTTAGGTAACCCTTTTACTATATGTGCGAGTCAGAGAGAGGTATCATTTCCAGGGTTCCTACTGAGCCAGTGTATGTGCTATGCATTGCCTCTTTGCAAAGATCAAAGCATACTGGGCATGCCTCCTTCTACCTACTGGGGCAGGCTCAGGTTGTTCCTCCTCTGAGTCACGCTTTGCCTGTGATGGCCTTGGCAATGGTGGGGGGCTGTTTGGCCCGGCCCTATGCTGCTCCTGCTGCTGCTGTTTTCGCAGGATCATATTATGTAGCATAGCACATACCCTAACAATTTGGGTACATGTAGATGGTGAGTACTGCAAGGCTCCACCAGATGTGTCCAGGCACCGGAACTGTGACTTGAGCAGCCCAAACACATGCTCGATTACATTTCGTGTTTGTGTGTGTGCCTCATTATGGCATTCCTGTTCAGGTGTGTGTACATTTCTGATGGGTGTCATCAGCCACGGCTCCAGTGCATATCCAGCATCACTCACTAGGTGACCATGCGGGATGTCCCCATTGGCAAATGTCTGGTATAGCTATGTCAGATGCCAGATATGGGAATCATGGTAGTTTCCAGGGCAGCCAGCACACACATTCAGTATTATGCCCTGGGCATCACACACGACCTGGCAGTTGATGGAGGGGAAGCCCTTGTGGTTAAAGTAGGCCCTACCCCGCTCATCGCCTTATAACAGCAATGGCAGCCCCTAACATTTCTTTGTCTCAATAAAGCTTTTTATGTTTTCACTTCTCTTAGTTTACTGCAGTGTTGCAGTGTTTCTGAGGAAAACATGATGGAACGTTGTTTGCAGAGTTTTAAGTGCTGGACTGGGCTGGGCTAGTGTACTGCCTGTGTAATTGCCTGATTCTGATTGTTTTCACCTGCTAGCTCTGCTAGTTCTCCTTGGTTAACTTCCTACTATTTGTTGTGCTTCCTTTTCCCTTTCTGTTTCCACAGGGGGCAGTGCCACACAAACAAGCGCACACCAGCTCACACGCGCGCACACATGCTTACACGGCCTATCACTTGCTGACTCCTGCTTGTACACATGCACACAGGCGCAAACGCACATACACAAATTTCAACAACCTTACATATACTTACTTTGGCTTAAACGCGCACACAGGCTCACACGCGCGCACACAGTCTTACTCAGATTAACAGGTGCAGGCACTTCAACAAGAAACTTTAGTGTTATCCACGGCATACACCTTCAATGTCTTGGCTTTAGCTAGGATACCTGTTGACACACCTTTTCCAGTGATGAGTAACTGACAGCAAACACATGCTACTCTGCTTCAATGAGCTTACATTCTTTCATACATACCCCCCTCATGATTTCACCTATCTTCTACTCTGATACTCCCCTTATCCTACTCTTACACTCCACAGACTTTGCTCATTTGCCATGTAAATTTGTGATTCACTATCCTTACCCTCATTTGCATAGGATTGCCTACTAATGCTTGGTTACATCTCTTAGACTGAGCTTCCCCCCTTAGCAACCTCTACTCAGTAGCCATGTTGTCTTCAGCCTGCAATTCACTTGCATGGCAGTTGAATATTTGGAATAAAATCCATATTTGTGGCTTTTATTTATTTTTTTCATAGTTTTTAGAGCGCAGCACTTTTGCGCGGTGCTGCGCTACGCTTAAACTTCGGAGATCAAGGTAAAAAATATATATATTTTTTTATTTTGCAATGGGAAAAATTGCCAATGGCCGTATATTTGGCCATTGGCATGCTTCTTCAACTGGATGCATCCTTTATTTGGAGCTGTCACGGCTCCGTTTTGCTATTTGCAGAACGGTACTCAGTTGATAACGGAGTACATTTTTGCAAATAACACTACTCTTACTCGGACAGGTTAGGGTTTCCTGGATCGCAAATTTACCTCATTTGCATAGCTTTCGGCAGCAAATGAGGTAATTTGTGTAACCTAGCCCTGTCCGTGTAAGAGTCGTTTTAGGAGCTCTCTTGCACGCCCCTGCCGGCTGTTCCTGGATCACTCGGCAGACATGTTGGCTGCATGGAGTCTTACTCTACTCTTAGAATCCGTGCAAGCCTTCGTGACTCTGGCCCAATGTTAGCACTAGCAGGTCTAAATAAGGACAATACATCTGTTGCTTATGCCATTAAATCATATTTCTTAGTGTCATCTAACTTCCTCATTCAGGCATACATATATCACATACAGACAGAGCTACAAACAGCAAACACACACACAAACTCACATGAGTGCATGCAACCATGCCACTCAAGACACAGACATTGAAAACAGGAACAAAGGTCATTGAAAGGTAGGGACATCCAGCTAAAAATGTGGACATGTCATTAGTATTAAAACCTGAATACCAAAGAGCACATAACACGTCCAGTTTCCAGTCAGAATGTGAGCTAATACTTATAAACACAATTTAAAAAACAAATAGTGACAAAATGATGCAAAGATACAAGCACGTGATCAAAAAGATGATGCAAAATTGGTAGATTGTAATGAACTGAATTGCAAAATACTACCAAACAAGGTCCTTTATTTCTGCTTCTGAACAAAGGAGATATAAGATGTTTGTCCTCTTTCTTTACATTATTGGTGACACTATTATGTTGGTCATGTAAAGTGGTTTTCTGTGTACTGGACAGGTTAAAAAATCAAGTGTGATGAGAATGATTCAGAAAATTAAGGGAAGGGTTAAATCAATTCTGAAAATAGGGACACACCTCCTAAAATAGGGACTCCCTGTGGAAGGGTAAATCTGGCCTGAAAATAGGAAAATTCCTGCAAAATAGGGACAGTTTAGAGGTCCGATCCAAGCCATATTTCAAACCACTATTTTGATAATTTCAGATTACCTTCTGGTTGGCATACCAAGAATAGAAAAATGAGTTGAGGATGACTTTCAGTACTGTGGACCATACTTGACAGTTACCATACTTGGCTAAACAGAATGTTAGCATTCATCTAGATGAGGCAAGACTGGAATGACACACTAAAATCATTAAAACTGCAGGGACTTTGACTACTAATGCTGCACGTGAAACTTGAAAAGCACATAGTATGTTGCAGTTGATTGGGCTTCTGCTGTATGCATATTCACCCTGATCTATGTGCAAGTATAAGTTGATAGAACTCACCATGAAAAGTACTACATACTTCAGTGAGACTCATTATGTCATCGCTATAGATTGAGTCTTACAGTGTAGAAAGGCTTATATTTATATGAGAAGCTGCGACCACCACAGCTTACTTTTCTTTTTTCACTTTTGTTTCTTTCAGCCTGATGAAATGGGAAATACTTCTCACTGCTTCGACCAGCAGGGCAAGTAGCTCCCATTAAAGCACTGTTTTTGAACCGCACAAAATGGCAAAGGACATGGGAGAGCACATAGGTACACACACACACAGAGTCGGTCACTTAGTATAATCCATTCACTCTCATCAGCCATTAAATTAAAGATTATCATGCCCTACTTTTGACTAGATGCATCGTAATGGTGTCTCCATGAAGAACTAGATGGACAACAACTACCTGGTGTCTCATCTCCCCAAGCTCTAAGGTAATAGACTGCAAAAGTTTAGTCTGTAAAGTTTTTGAAGTACAGGTGGTGAAACGGCTCACCCACATGGTTTGAGCTGTGCTCTGAGGAATTCTGAGCAATCTAAGATTCTATAGATGCCCTATAAAATATAATGAAAGGGCTACCATTGATATTCAACAAATTAACGTAGTTACAGTCAAGCAAGGCACTCAACTAACTGCTATCGAAACTATGCTACAGCAGCAAAAATGCAAGCTCATGGATCAGTACTCCATAGTCTCATCACATTCAATGGCCATGCAATATCGGCAATCACACACAATGCAAATAGAGTCTAAAATGGAGAATCTTGAAAACCATGCCAAGAAGAGTAATCTTCACTTCCTGGGTCTTACAGAGAAGACAGAAGGATCTGAGTCCATTTCTTTCATAAGATAACATCTGGCACAAGCCATTGGAGTGGCCCTCCAATTATAGAAAGACCCCATAGAATTCCCTCCTAGAGTGCTACAACCAACAACTGAGGCATTTCATAACTTACAGAAGGCTGGGAGATGGACACTAACTTTACAATTGCAGGGACATCAGGTAAGGGTGTCATCAGACAACAGCTCTATGCTGTATCACAAAATGAAAGCTCTGGCCCCCATCTTCAATGATGCATAACAGTAGGCTTCCAAGTGCAATGCAGTATCCAGCCAGCCTGATTTTGACAAAAAGAAAACTCACAACTTACTTTTCGCAATCCACATAGGCTGACTACCTATATTAATATGCTGCTTATGCGGTCATACATGCATGTGACCACCAAACCTCCCCCTACACTCCATTTATACAGAAGTGGGCTTACTCTGCCAACAACTCACCCAGCAAGTCTCCAATAAATAAAAAAGTAAGGAGGGATCATTAAATTAAATGACTAGAGTGCAGGGCCACAGATTGCCTCATTTTCTACTACTTTACCCTTTCTAATAAATTTGACATATTGGCCATTTCCACATCTGAATGTGTACCAGAGAAGTCATAAGACATGCTGTTCTTCTCTCCAGAGGTAGAAATTGCTACACTGGAAAGATCATGGCCAGACTTATCCACTAATGATCAGTCCAGCAATTAAATTGCCTTACCTGCCTTGGAATTGTGACCAGTGCACTACATGAGTTTACTTAATAACAGAAATTTGGTTTCACAATGTGATGTTTGTGCATCCATACGTGTGCCGTATGCACACTATATTTGTGGTCTGTCACAGCCCGAGTGACAGAACAGAGCTAAAGGTCAATGATACACTTACGACATCTTGATAAATTCTCAACCAGTGATTTCAATCAGTACAAGGCCAAGACTTTTGGTTCCAATTAGAGACTCTACCCACTGAGTTCACCTAATTGTCAAATAACTGTGTTCTTAGTTTCTTGTGTTTATTATAGTGTTTCCCTGTTTTTTTTGGGTTTTTTTGTGCATATAGTTTACTTTGAGTGCTAACACATTGTCAACAGTGCGTGCAACTAAAATTGATTCATGGATATTATTAAACAAATCCCCCATGCCACTAACATCACACGTAATACAGCAGATGTTAACGGAGTTAGTTGGAATGTGAAAGGGATGTCCACAACCTGCAGGATGAAAGCAATTTTGATGCATATCACAGACTGAATCGACATTTCATTTTATTACAGGGAATTAAAGTTAAAAGGACATTTATTATCAGTTTTTAGCAAATTTGGGTTCCTGCAGTCCTTTAATGGTTGGTGTAAGCTCTGATATGCAAATCCTACAGCCTGTGGCCTTACTAATAATAGTACCTTATCAGACATCTGGTAAGGCTGACCATTATCCCCCTTTATATCTGTGCCGTTAGCATTTGCACTAGATTTATGTCTGCAAGCATGGCTTAAGGCCTGCAAAATATGCATCAGGGGAATCTCTTTTTCTCTTACTACCTGTGTTGTGGATGATTGTGCTGTTTGGATATCCATCCCCCACACTAACAACTGCTCCATATTGGAGTTCTTACAAATCTGTTAAAAACACTGGACTTCAAATTAACCCTAGTTAAGCCTGTGTTACTGCTGGTAAACAATAAAACCTACATTGAGAGATGTTCCTCTCAGAGTGGTGAGAGAGCATAAATATCTAGCGGGGGTTTATAGGTCCCAGGATATTCAAAACAGAGTCTAAGTAAACACCACATTAAGGGAGATTAAGATATGATTTGCACCGCAAAACTTCAGACTCCTCCCCTTTTTTAACAGGATCCAAGTAATCAAGATGTACACATCCTGTCTAAGGTACTTTTTGTCCTACACCACCTCCCCCATGTGATTCATTCAAAGTTCTCTGCCTGCTGTAATGTGTGTATCGGGACATTTTTGTGGTAAGACAAGCACCCTAGAATTAGACAATGGTGCCTAATACTCCCTAGGAAATGGGGAGAGGTTGGGTTGGCAGACCTGGGAGATTATGCAATTTTAGTGCTGTTTATGGAATATTGAATTCAAGGTTCCTAAAATGGCATGATATTACTCACAATAAGAAACAAATGTTGATACAGCAAGTAGTAACAGGCTTGTCAAAAACAGCATATGGAATAATTATACAAATGGAAACACAATTGCAGCCAGGAACAACTGAGCTAACAGAAGTAAAGGCCCAATGTTTTTTTTCAGGCTAGCAATTGCTATTCAGGAGAAGATAAGTGTATTGCTCTTGGCTAGTATATCCTAGTGAGCTTTTTTCTATGTTTTTGTCTATTATAAATAAGGCATTTTAGCTCTGGTAGTTTCTGGTTTGCTACAAGAAGCTATAAGCTAAGCTAAGCTAAGCTAAGCACTCTTAATGGTGACCAGTTTAGCCTTATTTTTTGATCACCGTGTGACAGTAGATAGGAAATCCTTCTACTTTGCATAAATATCAGCAAGAGAATCTCATCCACATCTAAGGAGATCATCATTCCCTTTTATTCAGCACTGGTTATGCCATTTATTTAGCACAGCATCCCCTTTGGGACATGACTCTTTCCTCACATTTTATCACAAAGGAACATTTATAGAGAACACTGAATAAAACCAAAAACATTTACTACATTTACTGCTTAGTAAGTACTGGCCAACACGCACTTGCTGACCATCTCAACAAAATGTCTAACCTCAGCTCAGCTACAGGTTTTAGCACTGAAGAGTGATGCATTGCATTTGTGATGCTTAGCATAAGTGTGGCCATAGCACTGACCCTAGAAATTATAGACATAGCAGTCTGACCAGTCTCATTTGTAAGGCCATGGAATTTATTATATCTGATATCATAATCTATGATATCAAATACCTTGCTAGACTTGACACTCAAAAGTCTAGATCTTTCAAGGGAAGATCCTGACTATTAAATCTGGATAATTTCTTTGAGAGGGTCACTCAGGCAGTTGACAATGGTCATCCAGTGTCTATAGTATGTCTAGATTCAGCTAAGATGTTTAATGTGAGACCATATGCTGGCACCATAAAAAATATAAATGTTTAAAAAATAGATCTCTGTGTAGGAAGGTGAATAGCAGCTTGGCCCAAAGGCAGAACCCATGCAGTATGAGCCTCAGGCACATCATCAGAAAGTAGGAAGGTGACCAGTGGTGAACCTCAGGGCTGAGTGATGTGACCCCTACTTTACAGCGTTTACTTTTCTGGTCTAGGCTGGGAGCCAAGACCTCAGGCTTACTATGTCTTTAGATGACTGAAAACTGAGAGTTATTGTTAAATCCCCTTCTGATTTCAGAACTACTAGCCAGAACTCTCCCTCATAAACTCTTGGTATATTGAAAATGGCTCAAATTAAATGCTAAAAATGCAGTTTCATCAGCTTTGGTACAGCACCCTGCCCTCCTCATACTATAATGTTAACATACCACACTCCCAAATGAAAAAAAAAAGTAGTTAGAGGCCTTGGAGCTTGGGTTGCAAACTTCCTGTCTTTTGATCATTATGTGAGAGATGTACTCAGGAAATCCTTCTATATAGCACAATCAACCAGGACTAAGGGCATCATTAGTCCATTAAATTCAACATTGATTAGGCCATGCATTGAGTACAGTGCACCCCCCCCCCCTTGGGATGTACCTCTCCTGACATAGCAAACAACTAGAAAGGCTACAGAGGTTTCTAACCAAGATGATCACAGGACTAAAGGTCCTGAGTTACTAGGAGTGGCTGAAACATGACTCTTTATTCTGTATCTTACAAACTTTTCACTGGAGACCTGACTTATACCTATCCTATTGTTCAACTGAAAACCCAGTTGCCATTGATGTCTCTTATCTCTGCAAGGGTAATACTTCCACTAACATAAAAAATAAGGAACAAAGTCTTCACCAACAGATAAACACATACTAAATTAATTTATTAAGCCTGTATGTATAACTTTTATTGTAGAATGGAAGACAGGGCCTAGCTGCATTTTCTAACCTTAAAATACACAAATCATATCATGGGATGGATATAAACATGACTTTTTCTAAAATCTATACCATGTATATCATGCCACTTGTCTTTCATAACATTGCTCAGATAATTTTTTTTCAATAAATTTCTGGGAAATGGCACACAGTTTTCAGCAATCTGATTGATAAGTATGCATTGCAATCACTGAATATAGCATTTCTAAAAAGGGGAAGCCATCCCCCATACAGAGGCCAAAACCAACATTAGAGGAAGTTCAGTCAACTCTGAAAAGTGTTGTGTACTTAAAATTTTAGTGATTTAATTTTTTTTTATTTAGGATCATGTGAAATTCAGAAAGACAAATGTCTATGAATATATATATCCGATTGCAAATCTGTAGTGCAAGAATAATGGACTAAACAAACCTTTTTTTGTTGATTATTTCAAGTGAGTATGTATTTGGGGGTGGTGGAGGAAAATTCTGCTTCTTTACAATGTGACCTTTTTTTTTGGATGTGGAGGCCTAAAGTAGTTTAGTGATACTGAAAGGAGGTTCTTGGGTTTCTGTAGTTTGAGCCTCCATTACAACAGAATTTGAAAATGTATGATTTTAAGATAAGAAATTGATTCAGCCACATATATACATGTTTTTTTTTCAGATGGACAAGGGTCAAGAATATACATTGATGCATAGGGCTGTAGGTTCTACTCCCACAGCATAAAGATTTGTGTTTTAAGGGGGTGGGGGACTGCAGTGCTGAGTATGTCCTCCTTTGGATGAGATGCCTAGTGATTATCAACCTATTTTTCATCTTGCCATCCATTCCCTGTTGCAAATATACCAGCTTACCATTTTTTTTAATGTAACATAGATAAGGGCAGCAGGCACTGAATTTGTAGATGAAACACTGAAATATAAAGTTGTTTTCTAGCAACAACCTATTCATTAGTTTCAGATCGCTTTAATGTGGAATTATTCAGATGACTTTTACTTCTGCAGAGATTGTGCATACTGACTGATATTGGTGGATTGTAATGTTAGACATTTGAGTGGCCTTTTATTGTTGAAATGGTTAGTTTGTCATTATTGGTTCATATGTTTTGTTTCATTGCTTACTGGAAAAATGTTCAAAACTATAAAACACACTAACACGTGGTGCTGTATTATACAAGGGTAATAATTAAATTATTATATATTATGATTAATACTATTAGGAAGGTGAATCAAAGCACTGTTGCATGGTTCTCAAAATGTGTGCAAGGGGCCTATGGTTTGAAAACCAGCCCAAAGGTAAACTTAACCTGCCACTGGCCAGATGCAGTTTCTTTGAATGTGGATTTCAATGATGTTTCAGTGAATGCGAGTTTCAAAGGTAGAGAATATTTAATGCTAAGTCTGTTTTCATTGTAAGACTATTGCTTTGTTTAGGTTTAGCAAATGTCTATCAGTGTTTGTGCTATAAAATTTGAAATAAAAGTTGTAAATTAAATCCCAATATCTGTAATTGTTGTAGAAGTAAAGCATAAAACAGTATGCATACTGAGAGTTTTGAACAGTGTTTATGGCAACTGGGAAGACATAGCCAAGTAACAGGACACTGAAATGGGTGCATGGGTGGTTGCGTGGGGGGCTGCAAGGGGTGGGGCTGTGTGTGTGTGGGGGGGGGGTCTGGGTTTGCACCCCCCTGCAAAAAATCCTGCGGGCACCCTTGCCAACTAATAGTGCAAAATAAAAGTGTCATGTAATTTAACGGTGCATACTTATTTGAATGGATTAGAATTCTACAGTTTTGATTTGCCATTGCATCTGACTTGTTTAAGCTTGCATTCTTTTCCTAACTGCCTGAAGTACTCTGCACATTGCATTTCGGAAGTGTTTAAATGACAGCACTCTTGGAACGCGCTCACTGTTTAGGGATTTATTGTAACAACAAATGTATTGTATCTACCAGGTAGTATAAAATTAACTGCAATGACTCTCAGCTTTTAAAGGCAAGAGGTAACAAACCACCTCTGTGTGCTATTCATTTTGGTTAAAGTACAACTTTCTGTGGAAAAACATGAACACTTACTGGATATCTTTCTCTCTTTAATGCAAAACATTATTCTTGCAATTGGTTTAAATTATTTAGAATAATTTTGCTCTAGTGTTATGCTGCATTGTACTATAATGTATTTTTTATTCTCACTCCTAGACTGCTAGAGATGGCAGAGATGGTATATGTACATGAATGAATGCATGTGTATATTGTTTTACTTTAGGATTCTTTATTTCCCTACATTTGACTTCCACATAATCAGTAGTGTGTAGTCCTTTATTCTGAAGGCTGATAATGCAGCAACCCATGGTTCAAACACTACTAAATGGAAAAGCGGACATCCATCAAGCACACTACTGAAAAGTTTGCATGCCTGTGTACAATAGTGGATTAGTGGATGTATTGACATTACCCCAGCTACTGACTGACAGGTGGCCCAGACTATATATATATATATATATATATATATATATATATATATATATGTATATACACACACACACACACACACACACACACACACACACACACACACACACACACACACACACACACACACACACACACATATATATATATATATATATATATATATATATATACACACACACACACACACACACACACACACACACACACACACACACACATACACACACATATACACACATATACGCATACATACATATGTCAACGGGTTAACAGCAAAACAGGATTCTCTCTCTCTCTCTCTCTCTATATATATATATATATATATATATATATATATATATATATAAAATCAGAACTGTTTCTTTGTCAAATGGGGCCCTAGGCAGAGTAATGTGTTTTACTTCTGAATAAATTTATTTTATGTTGGTACATCATTTTGCAGTTTAGTTGTTTTTAGATTATTGTTTTTCTGGTTTAACTTCATGAAGGTAAGAGAACAAGAGTGGAGATTTAATATGTTACAGTTATAAGGACTTCCATAGTGTATGTTACTCCTAGATCTGAAAATGCTATCAGCTGAAATGACATATTAAAAGAAAAATTACTTCTTTGTAAACACATACATTGGAACCCTACTAATAATGGCTAAATAAAATATAACAATATTACTCATAAAATATTAGAAGCCAAAGATTGTGATCTGCTGAACAGACATGAATATATCAGCAATGGTAAAACCATAACATGTCTAGTTATCTGTTTGTTTTGTGTTCACCTGCAGCCAGTAATTACATAAAAATGATGTGCCATCTCCCCTGAAATTAATTACCTTGTTTACGTGGGGTCTAGTAAGATGTGTATGTGCAAATAACTGTTAAAATGCTGATTACCATTATGTTAAGCAACTATGCAGCATAAATGATTTTTCTGTAAAACTGTTGTTTAGCTTCAAACAGAAAAAGAAGATCTGCAGTGTGTCATATAATTTTATTAAGGACATATCGAAACTACCTCTGTTTGACTTAAATATATATTTTTTATCTTAATACTTAAGAATGTGTATTGCTTGTTGTGCAAATTGTCAGAGAAGTACTTTTTAGAATTCTGTATGATATTATATGTAAACATTTAATTTATGAAAAAAATTAGAAACATATTATGAAGCACTGATTATGTAATATAGTAAAGAAATTCAGAATAAAAATGGTAGATTATTTTGATTGCATTATTGCTCTTAATATGATATTGCCTTACACAGGAATTGATCAATGTAATAACTCCACGTCAGAGCAATTACAGAAAATGTGCATCTAATCAGAGCTCAGAAATTAACTCTCAGTACCAATTTTATAATGCCTGCGGGCAATGAATTCTTAATCTTGTATAATGGAGTAACTTCGGCTCTGAGAATAAAGATGAAAATGGGTTTATTGAAGATAATCATGAAACAGAGAGCATACAATGCTGGCAACTGACAAAGGCTACAAGCTTAGACTGCTAAATTGTACTTTCAAGGCTGCAACTACTATAATTATTTTCTGTCAAAGTTAATATTTTCTTTGATTGTTTGGGAGTCAGAGTCTGTCGTAGTGATAGTTTGTCCTTCCACTGGTCTTGTATCTTTTTCTCCTTCGGAAGCTACTGCATAGGGTGATTCATTTTAAAAAAATCATAAATTATTGCAAGGAGCTCCTTGCTATCTTAGTGTAGTTTGTTTCATGTTTGCAATAAAACAAAACGTCAGCAAGGAACTTTGACAGCTATAGCAAAAAGTTCATTGCAAAGTTCATAAAATATATTCAATGTCCCTATCACTCAAGCAGTCACACTTATGTTTCATAAGCATGGCTACTTGACTGCTTTCATGGCTTCTTAAATGCTTTCATTCTGCAGGCAGTACTGCTGCAGAAACAGATTGGGATCAGACTGTCATAATTATATATATATATATATATATATATATATATATATATAGAGAGAGAGAGAGATATGTATGATGTTGGTGATGTTGTCATCACATCTGTTTTACTCACATTAAGACTGCCAAATTTCCTCTACAGCCCAGATGATCTGTCACCAGTAAGTTAATAACCTGATTCTCATCTGACAGAGAACTATGTTCACCGAACAGCACTTCTTTCTTATTCAAAAATGTATAAATCATAATGGTGGCTGTTCTCGGTATGTGTTGCAAAACTGTGGAACTCTCTTCCAACAAACATCAGCAATATCTCATCTCATCTACTATTTAAAACTGCAATTTAACATCCCAGTGACATCATACCTATTAACAAAACAAATCCCAGCCCTGTGTCATCACTATTATCAAGCCCACTTGTTCTGCAGCCAAATCAGGTAAATATCATTAAATATTCACACCGTCTTACCTGCTTACATGTCTCCGGTGGATAGCTGCTTGGATAAAACATGCATATGGCTCATTTCCTGTCTGAGTACTAAACTTTCAGTGTTCTTTAGATATCTGTGACTTTAACATGCTGTAAATTCTGCATAGTGTACTTAACATGCTGATAATCTGTTTAATAATATATAGCTCAGTGTTATGTAGTGCATTTTGTTAGTTAATACTGAGTGTAAAGAATTATGCAATGTGAAACTTTTCTCCATGGACCTCCACTGTAATGGTGGTTTGCCTACTCAGGATGAGGTTAAGTGCAGTGACAAAAGATCAGTTACTATACTCAGATGTAAGATATGATGCCTTATTATCTGTTTGTGTGGGTCCATTCCAATACAAAGTGACATGACAAAAAGCTAATACTACTGACTGCATTCACTACTGATCAACATATGTCTCATTGAGTGAATAGTGCTTACTTAAGATCATGCATACAACAAATCTGATTTTTACCTCTCATATGAGCAATTTGTTTGTACTAGGTATTCCAAGACAGTGTAAGAACTGACTCGTATTTACTGACAAGTCACTACTCCTAGAATTTTTCAACTCTACCTTTGAGACATGCATCCCCTTACTTGATCTTGAAGCATCTGTCTCTACTCTCACTAATTTCAGTAAACAGTGTCACATCACAACACCTATGTATGCTAAGGTAGTCAAGAAATCCATCTTTAAGTCTCAGAGGCCCCTGTATACAAGTTTTTAGACATCTGTTCCTCCACCCTTTCTTACTACTACTACAAGTATCACCATCATTTCAAGCCTGAATCCCTAAGGTCACATAGGTCTACTTCTGAGTCTAAAGTTATGGTTATAGGCAATTCTGTAATAAAACTACTGACACACATCTACCAGACTAGATAAGGAGAGAGTTACTGCCAATTGCTTGTCTGGTGCCAGCATAATATATGTTATAAGCACTCTCAGGATCCTTCATCATCCTAAATGTGAGGACAACCTTCTTATTTTCCATCTGGAAGTGAATATCCTTAGTCCATTTACCTTGAGATTGATACAATGAGATGCAATTAATATCAGCTATGACTGTATGGAGGGCAAACCACTTGTGCTGAGCTTTATTTTTGCTTTTCCAAGAATGTCATTTAAATTTAAGATAAAATAATTGGATACAATAATAAGCTTGTTAACTGTGAAAACTAGGACCAAATGGTAAACAGACTTTTTTTTTGCTTTTCCAGGAATAGACTACACCTTTTGGCTCAAGGTTTTCATAGGTTTATAGGTTCATAGGTAGGTACTAAGCTATTGGCCCTAGGGTCTATATAAGCCTAGCCAAATGGTACCCTGGCTTTTGCCACCCAAGAAAATTATTTTCCTGTGCCCCTGTCAAGCAGAGCCACAGAAGTGATTCCCGGGGTGAATTTCCTATCTCCCATCCAATCATCAAGATTTTTCTTGAAGAGTGCTAATGAGGAGCTTTGCTTGATATAGATAGGTAGTTTGTTCCAGAGTATGGGAAGTCTCTGATACAGGAATCTATCCCTCCAGCATGTTCTGTTTATTGTGGTGACAAGGTTTAGGTCCCTAGAGCATGTACCTCGGAGGGATTGGGATTTCTTTACGTGGAGCATGTCCAACAGCTCTGGGTTTGACATAGCTTTGTATGTTAGAATTGCTGTGCTCAGTCCTAGAAATCTAAACAGCAACATCTCAAAGGTTCATGCTTTCCTCTTCCTTGTAGATATCCTTATTCATGTAATTACAAATATTTTGATTTATTCCTATTTTTATTTATCTTTTATGATTGAGTTAGCCTCATTAGGCTAGTGTGTTTTTCAGGGGATACCTGAGCTGATATCTAAACTACATGAGTAAATTTGGCCAGGGCATTGGGGAACTTCCCCTACTTTTTTGATGAGTGGGGGGACACATTTTGCAAGTGCACTTCCTGTTTCCAATCCTCATGCAGTGATGGCCTGGAGAAGCAGGGAGAATAATGTCAGATGAATGAGGAGTTGGTGTCAGCAATGAGGAGCTATTTCATTTGGAGAAATAACTAAGGTAGAAGGACGAACAGAAGGAAAGAACAAGCTGGAGCAGTTTGATGTTGCGTATTGTATGAAGACAGTCTAGCCTTTTCAGGAGGAGTTGATTGGCAGTATGTAAAAAGAAAGACACATGAGCTTTCAGGGAAGGAGTCTACATGTAACAAGAATGGTGAAAGGGTGAAGGTAACTGAACCTTCACAAGACACTGAGGTAGTTTTTCGGCAGCACTTGTTTGAAGATATAAGTGAGGGAGAATTACGGGATATTTTATTACAGAATCTTATGATGAGGAGTGATCTGTAAAGTGAGAGAGCAGTGCTATGAACAGATATAATGAACAGAATACAGGAAGAGGAAGTGGTGAAGGAGAAGAAAAAGTCACATGCAGATACAGTAAAAAAGGGAGAAAGAGGAAAAAAAAAGAAGATAGAGTCAAGAAAAACGTATTTAGTAAGAATAAGTAACAAAGAAGAAAAATGACTAGACAGGTATATCTTGGGCAATATAATAAAATCCTTTGACATTTCTCCACAAGAGGTATGAGCATTTATTCATATTAATAAAGGCACATTGTGTGCCATTTTATTTAAATCTGGACAATGTATGGAAAAGGTCTTGGGGCAGCACAGTGGTGCAGCAGTACGCACCATCTCCTCATGGCAAGAGGTTCTCCAGTTCAATTCTCAGCTGGGGTACCTTCTGTACAGAGTCTATATTTCCTCCCTGCATTGGCATGGGTTTCCTCCAGGTGCTCAAGTTTCCTCCCACATCCCAAAGATATGTGTCTGGAGCCTTTCTCCCTTGGGCTCCACTGAAAAAGGGCTCTGTCCCAGTTAGATTTTTCCAGTAAACAAATGTTAAATAAATAAATATGAGTTAAAGAAAAAAACTGCAACCTGTGTGATGGGCATTGCTAAAGTATATGACAATAGAGATTTCTGGACTGGTGGGCAGGAATGTATTAAAAATGGAAAATAAAAAAACATTGTGCACATTCCAAGTGTAATAAATGTAGACATAAACAAAGGTACAGGAAATATTGGGGGGCAATAAAATACTTTTTTGTGGAGAAAGTGTTCATTTGATTAAGAATTGTGATAAAAAGAAGTGTTCTATTTGTGTGAAAGTGGGTCATTATGCAAAAAGATTCAATCTGAAATGTTTGCATGATGCCAGGGCACTTCTATGGGGTAGGCTTGTAAAGGCTCCAGGGCCATTAGCCTAGTGCACACCTATGAACCTATGAACATCATTTATGGATGGATTGTAAGGAAAATATAAGCAACGTAAGGAGGAAGTAATTAGGGAGGAAGAGATCAAACAAGAGATAGACCAAGAAGAAGATATAGAACAAGAACAAGAACAAGGTAAATAGTTAACAATAGATACCATTGAAATAAAAGAGGGAGAAATTGCAAAAGAAAAAAGGAGAAAAAAATAAATGAGTGAATGCCAGAAATAAGGGAAAAGGAGGAGTTGAATAGGAGTTTAGTGAAAGGAAAAAATGCATTGGCAAAAGTGTGAAAGAAAGAAAAGATAATTTGTTGGTTTAGGGATGAAAGGAAAAGGATAATAAGAAGGAGAATATAAATATGAATACAAGAAAAATAAATGAAAAACTGAGGATTCTAGCAATAAATGTGAACCATATAAAGAACGTAAAATGAAGAATATGGTATTAGAACAGTGTGCAGCACTTGATATGGATGTGATTATATTACAGGACAGAAGAATTTTAGAAGAAGAGGGATTGCAAACAAAAACAATTTATGAAGGGGTGAGATCATGTGGAATATAGGGAAGAAACATGTTCAGGTATAAGAATATTATGTAAGAAATCAGTAAAAAGATTGAATATTACTTTGGTAATAATGCGTAGAGTAACAATAGTAGATGTGAGATGGAAAGTCATGTTAATAGAATTATAGCAGTTTACGCACATGTGATAAATGAAAGAGAGGATATATTAAATAACATTTTAGGTTGTTGGTATGGATATGGATGTAATACTAGTGGGTCACTTTAACTGTGTTTTAAGAAAAAAGAAGGAAAGGTGACAACAAGATAAAGTTAGACATGATTAAAAGTGGAAAATGATATATTTAGGAAAAAAACAAGTGGACACATAAAAAGGAATCTAAGAACAGGGGTAAATTATTTTATTATTTCTGAAAATATGAAGATTATGCAAGAAGGGGCAAAATGTACAGGATGTTCAGATCATTTGGCAATATGTATAGAGTTACAGGACAGACTGGATTTATAAAAATAGGTAAAGGAATTAAGAAATGAACAGAAAAGAGATAAACAATGTGTAGAAATGATCAGAAAAGTGTGGAAAGATTTTATCGGAATAAAAGAATTCTATAAGAATTAGATGTTATAGTGGATACGTTTCAAATGTAAATATAAAAAATATTATCTGAAATGGCAATGCATAAAAAAGAAAAGATGAAAAGACAAAATATAAAGAAGAAAGTAACAAGGCATTTGCAGATTTGGTAAGAAATAAGAAAGAATTTGCTTTGATAGAGAGAGAAATTTATAAGATAAGATAGATCAAGAAAAGATTAAAAAGTATTTGTTTCAACAAAGGTATTTTCTACAAATGAAAAAGGAAAAAGTGGTGAGCAGTATAGTAAAAGATAATAAAAGCATAATAAAAAAACAAAAAATGAGGAAGGAGAAATTGTCAAAAGTCAACAAGACATAACGAATGTAGCACAACACTATACAGAAAATTCATTTAAAGAAAATAAGATAAAAAGAAAAGAAAAGTGGAAAGTTAAAAAAAACAATAGAACAGGGTAATAAAGAAATAGAAAAATGGCAGAATTAAATAATACTTTAAGGTTACTGAGTGTAGAACTGGCAACAGGACCAGATGGGATAGGATACCATATGTATAGATTGGAAGAATAAGTACTTTCTGAAAGGGCTAAATGAATGGCTAGATGAAGGTTTTCGGCAAACAGAATTATGTGTTGCAGTTATTAAGTTCATATGGGAAAAAAAGGAGAAAGAGAAGATATAAGATATATAAGGTATTTCAACTACCTCACCATCAACTGGGAAAACTACTCATGTACTAACTCATTTGCTCAACGTTTTCTGGAATTCATAAATTCCAACACCCTGGATCAGCTTGTCCATATCCCCACCAGGGGCAGCGATATCCTGGACCTGGTCATTACCAATATGGCCAACTGATGTTCCACGCCAGAGGTCAAATCCTCTCTGGTCAGATCTGACCACAAGCTAATCACTCTAGACATCAATATCCTGCCCCCACCCCCCATTAACTCATTACATCTGAGTGACTCCTCCAGATGCATCTGCAGTTAATTCCTACTGACACCTCTAGGCATAATATATTGGTCATTCATATTTGTATCAATAATTCTAAAACCATGCTATGTACAAGGTTTTAAAAGATTTCTTCTTAAAGCTTATACAAAGGCAAACTCAATTGCATTGATATTTGACCTCTTTCTAGTGCAGGTAAATAGATATTAACTGTTGTTTTTATGATATTAAATTTATATAGATATAATTTTCACATTTTTTAAATATCTCAACAACCAAGTAACACAGACAGAACTCCTTAGCCTCATATGAAAGCTCTCGGCTAGATGAATAAAATGCTTCTTACAGTATGCATGTAACTTGAGTGGCTACTGAGATATTGTAAGTTGTTTACAAAATATTGCAAATGTAATTGTTACTGTGTTTACTTTGAGTTGTAAAATTCTGTTTACAACCTAGAACCTAAAGAATACTACCATTATAAAAATGGTTTGTGCTGAAGAGTTTGCCATTTATTCATAACCCCTATGGTTCAAGAGATATGAACATTTGTTGGAAATGTGAGGACATAATTTGATTCTGTCAAAAGACTTAGGCTCCGCCCATTGGACGTTACAGTGCAAACTTCCTGAGCACCACTGAAGTGAATGAGTTAAGGAAACTACTGTAAAAAACTTCTCCAAAGTCAACTTCATGCTTCTTAAGACAGAAGTGTCAAGCTTCACGACACCCATACAGACAGAAAATCATATACAAATGCACTGTATAAGCACGTACACAAATGCATGGATTGTGCCATCCCTAACAGAACCAAGAAGATATCCTCCAAAAACAGGAAGCAAATCTGGTGATCCCCTGCCATAAACAAACTCTACAACAGAAGGAAGAAGCTGTTGCAGAAAAGAGTAAAATGCTCTGATTGCTGGCACTCCCTGGTCAGCCTCAGTAAGAAGCTGAGATCCCTCATAAAATCCTCCAAAGCTAGTTACAAAAATAAAATTGTCAAAGATTCTAAAGACAACCACAAAGCATTCTACAGCTATGCCAAGAATTCCAATGGCAACACTCAGATCTGCTCTGAGCTACAGCACAATGGCATTAGATATACAGAACCAACTGATATGGTCAACATCCTGGCAGATAGGTTCAGTGCAAACTTCACCTCCTCTCACCCCCCCCCCAAGGGCCCATCACTATACTGGAAGAATGCAAAGCTCCTGTAATCGTGGCTACACAAGTAAAGACTGCACTCTCCAAATCCAAGAACACAGCATCCATGAGACCTGACAAAATCCCAGGCTGCGTTCTGCATGAACTATAGAATGAACTGGCACCCCACCTAAGTACCATGTTCATTCATAGCCTCACTTCAGGCTTTGTGCCTACTGAATGGCACACAGCAATGGTTATCTCACTCCACAAAGGGGGTGCCACCATGGACCCCAGGAACTACCGCCCCATTAACCTGATGAGCCTGGTCTGCAAGGCCATGGAACATATCATCTTGGAGCTTATAAGCAAGGACATAAGTATCCTCCAAACTCGGGACACCACTCAGTTTGGGTTTGTAAAAGGTAGGTCATGTCTCCTAAACCTGCTTGACTTCTTTGAATTAGTCACCAGTGCCGTGGATGAGGGTAAGGTGGTGCACACAGCCTATCTTGACCTCGTCAAGGCTTTTGACCATCAACCACTCTGGAATTAAAGATAAACTCATTAGATTTGCCATAAATCACTATGTCACAAGATGAGTGGTCAACTGGCTCACTGACAGAACCCACACAGTGAAAATAGCCAACTCCAAATCCAACTTCAGACCAGTGACAAGTGGAGTACTACAGAGCTCAGTCCTGGGTCTTCTCCTGTTTATGATCTACTTCTTAGAAGTCTAAGCTAATACAGTAGGCCTTTGGCTAACAAAGTTCGCAGATGACTGCAAACTTGGTGCCATAATAGAATCACCTAATGATGTGGACATTCTAGAAAGGGGCCTCACTGAGACTGATGCTTGGTGTCAAAGTCATGGCCTCAAGCTCAATGCCAAGAAGTGCATTGTCATCCCCTTTGGGAAAAACACTGTACCCATGAACTATGGTAGCCTACTAAACACCAAAAGTGTGATAAGAGACCTTGGGACACAGGTGTAGAGTAGTCTCTCCTTTGATAATCACATTGCCACAGTAGTTAGAAAATCCTTCTGTGTGGCACACCTCATCACAAAGGGGTTCACCTCCAGAAAAAAAAGAGGTCATTGGTCCTCTCTACTCATCCCTCGTCAGACCCATTATAGAGTAGAACACCCCATTTGGCATGTACCTCACAAGACATCTACAAGAACTAGAAATGCCACAGAAATACCTCACTAAGAGGATTACCAGCCTCAAACAGATGCCATATGCAGAAGGTCTCAATAAACTCCATCTCTACTCTGTTGCTCATTGCCTACTCAGAGGCGACCTCTGCCTAACATACAAAGCCATGTCAAAACCAGATCTGTGGGACATGCTACACTTAACCCCAATCCCTCTGAGCTACATGCTCCAGGAACCTAAACCTTGCCACCACAATAAACAGAACATGCTGGGAGTCTATATCAGAACATTGAAGTATTAAAACTTTGAATGTTCTGATATCGAACACTATTCAGTGAACGCTAAGAATAGTGAAGCTGCAGAACAGCGAATTATTTTCGGTTGGCCGATTCTGTGGCTTCTCTATTCATAGCGCTGTGGTGGAAAGTTATGGGTTGGGTTCAGGTAAGTGTGCGATTGTTTGTATGTTAGGGTTAGGGGTGGCTTAAGTGAATTAGGGTTAGGGCGCGGGTTAGGCGTGTGTGTGATAGTGACAGACATTAGGGTTAGGAGCAGTTTAAGTGAGTTAGGGTTAGGGTACGGGTTAGGTGAGTGTGCAATAGTGACGGACCTTAGGGTTAGGGTTTGGGTTAAGGTAAGTGGGTAGATAATAGTGTATGTTTAGTTTAGTGTAGCATTAGATGTAGGAATTTAAATGCATGTGTGTGGCTGCTGTTTGTTGTTTGATGTGCTTGTGTTGTGTGTATGTGTTTTGGAGCAGCAATTTTTTTTCCATGGGAAAAAATTTGCTGTTCTGAATGTTCAATATTTTCATGTTTAGATGTTTTGGGACTGATGAAATAGTGTTCGCTATTTTCATCTTTCGATAACGTGATATAAATGCCATGCTGGATGGATAGATTCCTGTCCCAGAGACTTCCCATGCTCGGGAACAGACTACCCAATCATGTCAAATAAAGCTCCTCATTAGCCCTATTTAAGAAAAATCTCGACAATTGGATGGGAAATAGGAAATTCACCCCTGGGATTCACTTCTGTGGCTCTGCTAGACAGGGGAACAGGAAAATAACCTTCTTGGGTGGAAAAAGCCAGGGAACTCTTTTGGCTAGGCTTATATAGGCCCCAGGGCTAATAGCCTAGTACCTACCTATGAACGTATGAACCTATAAGAAATTGAAGATCAATCGTATTAATAACACTGATTATAAGATGTTCATGAAAACAATAACAAAAGATTGGAAAATAAAGTAAACAAAATATTAGAAGATACAATATTTGGTAGAAAGGGAAAAGTAAGTCAAGAATTACTAATGTTAGTAAGACAAATTGTGGGTAAAATAATGAATAGGAAAACAAAAGTCAAAATCATGGCAGGTGATTTGAATAAAGCATTCAACAAGATGCAACATGAAATTTTATTGGACATAAAAGAATATAATATATGTGAGATGTTGCAAAAGATATTTTTTCACAGCAATGAAGAGAATAAAGTAAAAGTGTTAGTGAATGTGTAGTTAAGTCAAAAAACAGGCATAAACAATAGTATAAGGGAGGGATGTCCAGCGAGTAGCACCGTATTTCCATTAGTTATGAACATAGTTGCTAGTAACATAAATATAGCATTAAAAGTAGGATAATATAAGACTATAAAAGGAATTAGAGTATTTATTTTTTATTTATTTATTTAACATTTGTTTACCGGGAAAGCCTGACTTGGAACAAAGCCACTTTTCAGCAGTGTCCTGGGGAGAAAAACTCCAGATGCATGTCTTTGCAACATGGGAAGAAACCGGAGCACCCGGAAGAAACCCACAAGAATGCAGGGAGGACATGCAGACTCCATACAGAAAGCATCCCAGCTGACTATCGAACCAGCGAACCTCTTGTTGTGAGGTGAAATTGCTACTGCTGCATCACTGTGGTGTCTAGTATGAATTATGCTTTCATATGTGGATGATGTAGTATTAGTAACAAAGAACAAAGAAGAGATAAAGGAAGCTATTGAGTAATTAAATTAATATTTGGGGGCTATAGGTATGAGCATAAACAGAGATAAATGTAAAGGATTAGGAGAAGAATGTATCTATAGGAAACATTCAGTTTAACATGAAGGAAATAAAAACATTTGGTATAATATTTGGGAATGAAATAGTAAAAAACAATGGTGGGAAGAAATAATGAAATTAAGAAATATATGTCTATTTTGGAGAACTTATAAGCTGTCATGCAAAAAGATAGTGTATTTAGTAAACTCTGTGCTGTTGGGGAATAATTGCATATGTGGCAAATTTTTATGATCCCTAAAAATATGAAAATGAAATAATGACAATTGTGTTTTCATTTGTATGGTGTTCCAGACTGAACCCCATAAAAAGAGGAATATTATATGTTAAGGAAGAAGAAGGAGGGCTGGGTTTAATTAACATGGGGTTTACTATCTAAATATTGAAATTAACAACAAATTCTTATCATTTTGTCAAATATCCTTGTCAGATTTGGTAATGTCACTTTAAAAGAATGTCAGCAATCATCACCTTGACATCTGCATTCGAAATTATTCGGAATATGAAGACGTGGCATCAAACACTCAGACTGTTGTGGTGAAACTGCTATTGAAATTGTAAGTACAAAGTATACATTTTTATGGTTTTGCAGGGGGCCAACCCCCCTGCATCCCTCATGTGGGGGGCTGCACCCTCCACACCCCCTGCATATTATATATTCCAACTCCAAGATCACACTGCATTGAGGAAAATGGTAAATTTCCAGGTTCCCACTGCAATCAGTATATCAATCTGATATTAATGAATGCACACGGCCATTCGCTAATGTGGATTCGAACATTTCCAGATTGGCATTAAAGAAACTGGCAAACACACATTTGACCATCCCCGTTTCCCGTTAGTGCCATTCTACATTTTGATTTTTTTTTTTTGTTATGTCTTTCGGCTTTTTCCGGTTAGGGGTCGCCACAGCGGAACTCCGGTCCATTTTGATAGTAAACCTAAATCCAGCAGGACATGCAGCATCATTAAATCTATATAAAGTGCTGAGATGGATAAACGAGGAAAATGGACCAATAATAAATGCAATAATGAAAGAAAAATATAAAAAATATATGGTGTATGATGATTAAATTTAAAAGACAGAAAGAAAGTAAGACTGGGGAAATGATGAATAAGTTTAAAAGAGAGAAAGAAGATATGACTTGGAAAATGAAAGAGTATCAAGAAAAATAATATTGGGGAAAGTAAAGACAAGGGATATAGAAGAAAATAGGAAATTATGGTATTTGAGCATAATGAACAAATATATTATTGTGTTTATCCATGGGAAAAGCTTGAACAAAACATATGGTCTGAAGAAGCGATTTTATTGTGAAAGCTCTCACCTGTATTTGAATAAAAGTCTATTTGGATTTTACACTGCTCTTTGCCATCTGCTTTTTATTGGTTTGCTGCGGTACTGTGTTCTACATTTTTGTTCATTGTAGATAATGTATTTAATAAAGGACCCCTACTCTTCTCAGTAGGTTCCATGGAATCCTTGACATCCTCCTGATCTACTAACCAAATAAAGTAGATGAGACCTCAGTTTAATGTTTCTTGTGAAGGATTACACACTCAGGAGTGCAGCCCTCCCTTTATGCTGTACTACAATGTCAGCAAACCAACTACTAGGTACGGGAATAGAACCAACAGTCTTCTGTTCCAAAGGCAAGTACGCTACCTGTTGCACCACTGCCACTGAAGCTTGGTTTCAGAGCAATGATAGCATTTTGTCTTTACCAGAGTATTGTGCCTACCACACACTCAAGACCATATTTATTAGGTACTCCATTGTCTCATGGCAGGTATTGATTAAGTGGCTTCTGATCTTTCCAAACCTAGAACCCCTACCTTCACGGGTTTGGACATCATTCCTGGCTGTTTGCTTGCAAGTATCAACCACTACATAACCCATCCTCTCCTAAATCAGTTTAACCTTAGTGCCTCCATAGACTATGTGCATGAATATTTGAGAACAAGCTAGTTTGTCTCTCTCTTTCTCTACAAGCGTGACCCCATAACAGATCCTTTAACTATAAGCCTATCAGCCTTGCCAGAGTTATCCTTAAAGCTATGGAACATACTATGACTAAACTAATTAAAAACAACATAGTTGACTTTGTATCTGTATCACTTTATTGAATTGCTATTCAGAAAATTGCAATTCATTGAACCTCTGTTTATCGAACGGCATTTCAGCAAATGACAAAATCTTTCCCAGGGTAAGGAAGCACTTGGTCAACACCATAACTTTGCCCTTTTCTACACTGTAGTGCATTCTCAGAGTTAGCATATATAGCTGGGGTGATGTGGGTGTGACTTTGTGTGATTTCTGTTCCAGTGTGCCTTTGGCAAAGTGCTTCCTTACCCTGGGAAATATTTCATCATTCACTGAAATGCCATTTGATGAACAGAGGTTCAATGAGTTGCTATTTGCTGAATAGCAATTTGATAAAGTGATATAGACCCAGTGACTACAAGACAATTGACCCCCAATCAATATGGATTAGTTAAGGGCAGGCCATATCTACTCAACTGCTGTGTTTCTGTGTGTGTGTGTGGTTGTGTGTGTGTGTGTGTGTGTGTGTGTGTGTGTGTGTGTGTGTGTGTGTGTGTGTGTGTGTATATATATATATATATATATATATATATTTGTAAGAACTCATAAGGCGTAGACTAGGTCCTAAATATAACTACTTCCTGTCGTGGCCGTACTAAAACCTCTGACACAATTTCCCATGCAGATACCAATTTCCAAGTCTCAGCAATAATCCTTATGCTGCCTGCTTGATAGCTAACTATCTTATGGACTGAACTCAAGTAAGTAAAATAGGGAATGTCAATATTAACCATAGAAATGTTAGCTTCCCACACAGTTCAGCCATGGTCCCTTCCTGATTGGTAATTTAAGGTAAAATCAGTCATCCAAGGTCTATGAATAACCAAGTATCTAGACAACTGCAACTTGTCTGCTATTATCAACTCATCACAAGGTACCCAAATTCTCCAGCAAGATCTACTTTAGCCTACTCCTGGCTTGTTTATCAAAGGGTCAATTTAAATGTTAAGAAGTAAAAGTGATTTAGCTTTGGTATGACCCCTATCCCTTCTTGTACCATACCACTGATGTTCTTCCTAAAGCAGTCCTTACTATTACAGAGGTGGGGGATCCTCACTGATGATGATTTCTCTTTTGACCACCATGCCCCCATTGTAATCAGATCTTATATGTTGTGGTACCTTATCTAGATCAAAGAAAGTTCTAGTCACACCCTACAAACATCCCTGACTAAAAAAAAAAAAAAGAAAAAGAAAAAACACAAGATATCCTGCAGTAGGCAATTTCTCATCGCTCTATTCAGTCTTTTATAGGCTCCTGAGAGGTTATCTGCACTTAGAGTTTCATGCAATGAAAGTGCCCTTAATTTAAAAACGGCTTCATCTTCATAGATTAAACAGTCCAACCTGTACCTACTCCAAAGATATAAATCTCCATATTAAGGTCATAATTACCTGCTGGAATGACAGGTTTCTTACACAGTGCAAAGCTCTACCTTTGGAATAAACCCACTGCACATCATTCCAATCTAGTCAACTGGATTGGTAACCATAAATTCAAAACTGGCATCCACGCTAATGATCTGTCCATGTCATTGACAGAATGATATGGCTGAGCTCCTTAATGGTTATCCAGATCCAAACTTAGTATAAACATATGGGTCAATAAACCTTATATTAAAAATAGCATAAATAATAAAATCAGATTGAATAATTTGATCTTTCTGGCACAAATTTTTTTTTTTTAATTAGACTCAGGAAAATACATTAATATCACATGAATGTATATATTTCTACACCAACTGTACTACTTAAAATGCCCTACAGTAAGTTCTTCACTATTGACTATGTTTTTGCATAGCTTTTTACCAAATGACTACTGATCATCAACCTCTTCAGTCTACTCATGGAGATCAACATCGAGATGACCATAAGGGAATTCCAGACCCTACCCCACTGTGCCCTCTCACCTCTCCATCCCCACTGTGAGAGGTACCTTTGGCTCAGAGTCTGGAGGAACTGCATGCTAGAGTCACGTGCATTTAAGGGCAAAGTCTAAGTGTTCAATAGTCAAAGAACTACATGGATCCCACAGGGTTTCTACTACTATGTTTTATTGCCCCACAGTGAGTGGATTATCTTCTAATACAGCTCTTATACCTGTGCCTGTAGCCACTGATTCATGCACATGAAATACTAATTTCTGCAACATAAGCACTCCTGAATATACCCAGCTGTGGTCAGAGCATCCACTGCTTGCAAGCATGGATACTATTTTCCTTAGTGCTTTCTGTGGGAATCATTGTGGCAGACATTCTGGCATTTCCACTGTTCACTGATTCAGCTAGCATTATCTGTTCAGCTGGAAACTTCCATGTCTGGATTTTTATAGATTCCTAATAAGTCACAGTCAAATCTTCATTCCTATGTTCTTTAGAGACAACACACTTCACAACTCCTTATTCAGATGAAATTGTAATTCAGTGTGATACAAGCAAAAATTGTAAACTAGCCCATATGGTTTTTAGTCCTAGCCTAATTTCCAGCTGCAGGAACTAAGATATTTAGTCTCATTACCAGACAAATAACATACATTCAGGGAAGGAATACTTAGCCAGATACATACCTCTGTTCTAGATAAAAGAACAATAGTAAGGACCATGGATAGTACACATTTATTAATTAATTGCTTATCTTTGCAATTTGGAAATAGAACAAAATCAATATACTACCTACTAGATACATGTGACTATATAAGAAATAAGAGAAACTCTGAGAAATCAGTTTTCATCTCTGCCTACATTTGATGGAGTCCACAGTGTAGTCTAGATTTGAATGAGGCCATAGTTTGCCTTAAAGTTCTCACTACATGCCTTCACCTGCTACTATATATTAAAAACTGTAGAGCTCTCTAAGCTTCTGCTTGATTATCAAATCAATTATGCTACATAAAGAAAAGCATTGCATACTCTGTCACACTAGCAAAGCTACCCTGACCACCTTAAGAATGTGTGTTAACCCTAACTCTGACCCTAACCCAAACATGCACCTTGCCTTCCAACGAAACCTTCAATAACACTACCACTATTCAGACAAATTTAGGCTGATTTTTTGGTAGGCTTATGGTTTATTGATCAGAAAAGAAAATTTGTTTCCTTTTTTGATGTACAGCAATTCAATTATTTGTGATGCTGGTATTATGAGTGGTCAAAGTGTTTTGATCAGTCCTTTGTATTTTGAGTATTTAACATATTAAACATTCAGAACATAATCCATGCAAGGTCCTGGTACATTATCAAGGATTGGTCATCCCACGTGATCCTTAATAAGCTAAAGGAGGTATCAAAAATGAATAAATGAATGCATTTTAAATTGCATAGCTGTAATTTGGAGAATATGACAACTGTACTTTTAATTGTAGTACTTTTGTTATAACAGGAGACTTCATTTTAAAATGTTTTACATCCAGCCAGACTTTTCTATTAACAAAAGTGAACATACAAACAAAATAAATAAATAAATAAATATAAACCCATAATGTATAGTTTAGTCTTTAGTGATCTAATTTCTTTAAGAATTTTATTAAAATTCAGGGATTCTACCCTGCTTCAATGAACATACCATTTATAAATTGCACACAACTAATATCAAGAAACAAAAGCTATACATTTTCTAAAACATGATTGGCTTGACCTTGAAAATGGATAAGATCTGTAATGTTTGATCCCCCTTACATACAATTTGATAAGATAACTATCTGAGTATCTGCACCTTGTTGTGGCAATAATTTCCAATGGATTCAACCTGTACTTAAGCACCATACAAAGTACAATTGATATCAACTGATTTTCTTACAATGCTATCTTATATAAAAGTCTAAATGCATTCTTTCTTTTTCTTGAAAATCTTACTCCAGACTACTGCTGCAAATCCCTTTTCTCAAATATATACTCATGGCTAATATCTTACATCATGTGATATAATTCAAGATATTATTTTCCACTGCAGTTAAGCTATTTTCCAACCTAGACCAGCACTCCCCCCTTGGGCTGCTTCACCATGGAGGAACCTATACAGGATTATGATTGAGTCTTCAATCATGACTGGATTATTATATGTTCAAGGCATGGTTGCTAAGCAAGTCACCTTCAGAGTGAAGCTCAGGAGGTGAATCTCAGCATGCGTATTGAGAGCACATAATAAACGATTATGACCAAAGACTGTATCATCATTTTTGTATTGCATGGGAATTTATCTGATCCATGCACTACCAGTTCCAGAAAACAAAGTATGGAAGTGTTAAGTGTTTTATTGGATTTGAAAGATAGCAAAGTACTTAGAGTTGTCAAATAAAACGACCTCTTACACTATTTGCACAAGAATTCTGGACAAATCCATAAAATAATGAGACAAATTATCAAAATCATGTAAAATTCTTAAATATTGCTCTAATGCAAATAAAAGGTTAATGGAACAAAAGGCTTTACATCAATATGCATTTTTAGAACAATACGAATTATGATACTTTAATGTCTGTCATTAATGATTGGCTGTAATCCTCATTGATTTACCATAAAATAAAAAAATATGTGCGTCAAAGAAAATATATGTGACAAACTCAGGGACATTTGAGAGGCCCACAGATCAGTCTGAAATGAAGCTGTTTTACCTTTTGCCTCTATTCTTTGCCAGCTGGCAGTATCTACTATTATACATAATTGTAACAGCACTTAGGAGAGTGCTTAACAACTGTTATGCACCCTGGAAGCACTGTTATAATTGGGTCTCACAACTGAGAAGCTGTGATCAAGTTGATCTTTTCCCTGATATTGGAACATAACCTTGATGCTCCATACTCTACTAGTTTATTATACTTATATGCACCAAATAATCTGAATAAATATACAAAGATTATTCATATGTTAGCTAAGTATATTAGCTAAGTTAAGCTAAGACAAGATAAGTCACCTTTTCACTTTTCTAACTTCTTCATATTTAAGAAAAAGGTATACAATCTTTTCAGTTTTGGTGAACTTTGAGAATCATCAGATCACAAACATTTTTCAAATCTTCATTCATGCCATTGATGACTTTCTGTACTGGTGCCATTAAATACAATGAACATGACTACACATGGGTCCTCAGCATCAGATACCACACTATCAGCATACTACCTTCTGACCCAATGCCATATGACTATCCATGGGTCCTCAACATCAAATACCACACTACCAGCATACTACCTTCTGACCCAATGCCATATGACTATCCATAGGTCCTCAACATCAGATACCACTCTACCAGCATACTATCTTCTGATCCAATGCCATAAGACTATCCATGGGTCCACAACATCAGATACCACACTACCAGCATACTACCTGCCGATCCAATGCCATATGACTATACATGGGCCCACAACATCAGATACATACTACCAGCATACTACCTTCTGACTCAGTGCCATATGACTATCCATGAGTCCTCAAAATCAGATACCACACTACCAGCATACTACCTTCTGATTCAATGCCATATGACTATCCATGGGCCCACAACATCAGATACCACACTACCAGCATACTACCTGCTGATCCAATGCCATATGACTATCCATGAGCCCACAACATCAGATACCACACTGCCAGCATACTACCTTCTGACCCAATGTCATATGACTATCCATGGGTCCTCAACATCAGATCCCACACTACCAGCATACTACCTTCTGATCCAATGCCATATGACTAACCATGGGTCCTCAACATCAGATACCACACTACCAGCATATTGCCTTCTGACCCAATGCCATATGACTATCCATGGGTCCTCAACATCAAATACCACACTACCAGCATACTGCCTTCTGACCCAGTGCCATATGACTATCCATGGGCCCACAACATCAGATACCACACTACCAGCATACTACCTTCTGATCCAATGCGATATGACTATCCATGGGTCCTCAACATCAGATGCCACACTACCAGAATACTGCCTTCTGACCCAATGCCATAGGACTATCCATGGGTCCTCAACATCAGATACCACACTAAAAGCATACTACCTTCTGACCCAATGCCATATGACTAGCCATGCATCCACAGCATCAGATAGCACACTACCAGCATACTGCCTTCTGACCCCATGCCATATACCCTTAGTATAAACAGTTCTTACAAAAGCTAGCTTTTCATGTGTATCTTTATATCACAGTATAAGTCAGGTTTTTATAGCACTTCAAGGTGAGTCGGAATAGCAACATATATTCTGGCTACGTAACAGTCATTACCAATAATATTATCTTCCAAAAATTAAGCTGGTGAGTCGGAATAGCAACATATATTCTGGCTACGTAACAGTCATTACCAATAATATTATCTTCCAAAAATTAAGCTGTTGTATTTCAGATCATTCCAAGATGCACTGTGTTCCTCCACAGATACTTCAGGTAATCCACATGCTAAATACTTACGTGACAAAATGAGCAGTTTAGTTACAATTTACACTGTGTTTTCCCAGGTGTGTCAGGAACTTGTTACTATTAATTTACATCTTACATATCAATAAACACTAACATTTTGCTATGTGATGTGTACTACAAGACAGAAACTAATGCAGATTTCTTTTCTGCAACATTTGTCTTAGGTAAGTTTTCATATTAGGATCCAAATTCTATGAGAAAAGGATTGGGGGTTGTTCCAATTAAAATGTTTGTCTCAGTTCTCAGTCTTAAAGAAAACTTAGACATCTCGAAATTTAATTAAAAAATAATAAATATTTATGAAGGGTTTTTCTTACTTTACCAAATTAAATCTATTTATTTTGTGCTGTGTGGATCCTTCATTCAGAAAATAAGAAATCATATGAAAATATAGCTTAATGAGGACTTTTACAATACCAAATGTCTAATTGTTTTGTGGCAGAAACGACTTTGTTTTAGATGTCAGACCAGACTCAGTGATGTAAACACTACTGTTTATCATTCAGTTTGTAATTGCACCACAAAACTTCAAGCTATAGGACTGAAAGTTTGTATTGTCTACATCATTAGTACCAGGACTGGATTGTTATAGATTCTGGACCTTGGGGTTTGGTTATAGAATTTGGAAAAAAAGAAAAAAGTAAAATTTGTTTATATTTTATACCTTTTCCCTGGTTATTTTTTTTTCACATTTGTACAGCCTCAGGCATTGTACAGAAAGAGCAGGCTGAAAGACTACAAAGAAAAAAAAACAGATTAGAGTTGCGGGCTTGTCCGTTCACTAGTGAGGTACAGGGAAGGAGGCGATTGATATGTATTTTTTTTGCAATGGGTGAATGTGCAATGGATCGTATACATCAGATATTTTTGTTACAATTATTTCATATTGGTTAAAAGACGTGATTATGTATAGTAAATCCCTCAATGAAATTTATGAAGTCATATGATTTTCTTCAATGATTAATGACAATGGGTGAGAGAGTAACTGAGAGGGACAGTACAGCAGAAAAATAAACTGCAAAATGTAGGTCATTACACTTGATGACAAATACATAATACAGTAATCTCTGCAAGACAATGGGCCATGGTATATTTCAAATGATATTTTTTATATATTTAATGGGCTGGATTCACGAAGGCTTGCACGGAGTCTAAGAGTAGAGTAAGACTTCATGCAGCCAACATGTCTGCCAAGCGATCCAGGAACAGCCAGCAAGGGCGTGCAAGAGAGATCCTAAAATGACTCTTATACGGACAGGGTTAGGTTATGCAAATTACCTCATTTGCTGCTGAAAGCTATGCAAATTAGGTAAATTAGAGATACAGGAAACCCTAACCTGTCCGAGTAAGAGTAGTGTTATTTGCAGAAATGTACTCAGTTGTCAACTGAGTACCGTTCTGCAAATAGCAAAACGGAGCCGTGACAGCTCCAAATAAAGGATGCATCCAGTTGAGGAAGCATGCCAATGGCCAAATATATGGTCACTGGCATATTTTCCTGTTGTAAAATAAAAAACAAAAATATATTTTTTTTTACCTCAATCTCCGATGTTAAGCGTAGTGCAGCGCCGCACAAACGTGCTGCTCTCTGAAAATCAGAAAACCAAAAAATAAAAGGCACAAATAGGGAATTTATTCAAAATATTAATCTGCCATGCAAGTGAATGGCAGGCTGAGGACAACATGGCTACTGAGTAGAGGTTGCTAAGGGGGGAAGCTCAGTCTGAGAGATGTAACTAAGCATTAGTAGGCAATCCTATGCAAATGAGGATAAGGATAGTGAATCCCAATATTCCCTGCTATGTGAACCATGTCCCTAGAGTGTAAGAGTAGGAAAAGGGGAGTAACAGAGAAGGAAATGGGTGACATCATGAGGGGGTATGTATGAAAAAGACTATAAGCTTATCGGAGCAGAGTGGCATGTGGTTGCTGTGAGTTACTCAGGACTAAAAGAGGTGTGTCTACAGTTGTCTAAACTGAAATCAAGAAACTGAAGGTGTACGCCGTGGCTATCACTAAAGTTTCTTGCAAAGCTGCTTACACTGTGTGCATGCATGTGTGCGCGTGTGTGCGCATGTAAACCCATCTAAGCCTGTGTGCGCGTGTGTGCGCCCGTGTAAGCCTGTGTAAGGCTGTCTAAGCTAGTATACATGAATGTGCACCCACCTAAGCCTGTGTAAGCCTGTGTAAGCCTGTGTGCATGCGTGTGAGTGTGTTTGCACTTGTTTGTGCGGTGCTGCCCTCTGTGGAAACAGAAATGTGAAAAGGAAGGAAAGGAAGTAGTAGGAAGTTAACCAAGGAGAACCAGCCGAGCTGCCAGGTGAAACCAATCAGAATCAGCCAATTACACAGGCAGTGCACTAGCCCAGCCCAGCCTAGCACCTGAAACTCTGCAAACAACATTCCCCCATGTTTTCCTCAGAAACACTGCAACACTGCAGTCAACAAAGAGAAGTGAAAACTTAAAAAGCTTAAACTGAGACATAAAAATGTTAGGGGCTTCCATTGCTGTTATAAGGCAACATGTACAAGATGCTGAGGGTGGTACCATTGCGAATGCTGCTGAGCAACCCACAGTGAGGAGACGGAGAAGAGTGTACAGACCCAGGGTAACCTACCAGGGGCTACATGAGCTGGAGATAGTGGAGCGCTATAGAGTGGACAGAGAGCTCCTGCAGCAAATTGTTGAGCTGTGCAGGCCACACCTCACACACAGAACCAACAGAGGGGAACCCATTCCAGAGGAAACCAAGGTATGTGTTGGCCTAAGAATACTAGCAGCAGGTACCTTCCAGAGACCAACTAGTGATATGATGGGGATATCACAGGCATCAGCCTCCAGGGTACTGCACCAGTTCCTGGATGCCATGTCAGCACATGTCGGTGATCATGTATATTTCCCCAATTCCCATGAGGTATTGGCCAGCAATATGCGTCTCTTCCAGCAAATAGCAGAATACCCTGAGGTAGTGGGTGCAATTGACTGCACGAACATACACATCAAAGCACCAGCTGGTGAGCAGGGTAGGGCCTACATCAACCGCAAGGGCTTCCACTCCATCAACTGCCAGGTTGTGTGTGATGCCCAGGGCATAATACTGAATGTGTGTGCTGGCTGCCCTGGAAACTACCACGATTCCCATATCTGGCATCTGTCGCAACTGTACCAGACATTTGCAAATGGGGACATCCCTGACGGTCACCTAGTGGGGGATGCTGGATACGCACTGGAGCCGTGGCTGATGACACCCATCAGAAATGCACACACACCTGAAGAAGAACTCCATAATGAGGCACATGCACAAACACGAAATGTAATTGAGCATGTGTTTGGGATGCTCAAGTCATGGTTCCAGTGCCTGCACACATCTGGTGGAGCCTTACAATACTCACCAACTACATGTACCCAAATTGTCATGGTATGTGCCATGCTACACAATCTAATCCTGCAAAAATAGCTGCAGCAGGAACAACATGGGGCAGGGCCAAACAGCCCCCCACCATTGCCAAGGCCTGCACAGTCACAGCATGACTCGGAGGAGGAACAACCTGAGTCTGCCCCAGTAGGCAGAAGGAGGCGTGCCCAGTATGCCTTGTCCTTGGCAAAGAGGCAACGCATAGCACATACACTGGCTCAGTAGGAACCCTGGAAATTATACCTCTCACTGACTCGCACATAAAATAAAAGGGATGCCCAACTTGACACTACCTGTTTCCAAACATGTATAGGGAGTGTAGTATGTGCATCCGACATAGGCAGCCCTGCAGCACCACCTGAGGCATGATTGTCATGTTTTACGCAATATAAAACAGTGCTAAGCAGCTTTTATCAATATGTAGTATATGTAAACAAAATTGCTCGTGCAATGTTGGCCAAGGTCGGCCAAAGCTGAGCAAAGTCAATTAAACATGCTCATATCTTCTTTACTGTACCTTAAGCAGTCTGGTCTGGCCACCATGAAAATAGAAAGCAGTGACAGGGCTTGAACCCAGGATACAGTGCACTATAGTCACAGTATTGAACCACTAAGCCATGATAGCATTACAGTGGTAGAGACACAGCAGGACAATTGTACACTAATGCAAACACAAAGCAATGCTGTATCATGCCCCTAATGAGCAAATGGGTAACCTCACCCACATGCCTTTGCAGACAGAGAACATCAGGACAGGCGTTGTGATGTGGGTTGTGTAGGCTATGAATTCGCAAGCTAATATATGTGGCAATGGACGCTAAGACCTGTAGTGTACTAGTATGCCTCAAGCCAGTACGATAGGCAACAGTACAGTCTGTAATTGTGTCCTGTACATAGCAGTGCAGGCAAAGCAAATGTGTATAAGTGTCAGGTGAAACCCACATCCTATGTACACCCACAGTAACAATCCGGTGTACCCACGGTTAGAAATGTACAAAGAATAGCTGTCCCCCCTTTATGTAGAAATGTTGATTGGTCTATGCAAAGTGTTTCATGGAAGCCCTGCAGACACAGCATGATCCCTGTTGATCTATGACACAAGGGTGAGCCCTGCTGTAAAAAGACACCTTGATTTACCATACACATATGGTATAGGTTCATAGGTTCATAGGTTCATACTAGGCTATCTGCCCTAGGGCATTTATAGGCCTAGCTAGAGTGTTTGTGGCTTTCACCACCCCTTAGGATGAGAATACTATACCCATTAGTTTGCTGTGCCTCTGTCCAGCAGTGATACAGAGATGATTCCCGGGGTAAACCTACGATCTCCCATCCACTCGTCAAGATTTCTCTTGAACAGATTCAGTGAGGGGCTCTGCCTCACATGGACTGGGATTCTGTTCCAATAGTGTAGGGAGTCTCTGGGTGATGAATCTGTCCCTTCAGCACGTCCTATTTATATCCGTGTTGAGGTTCAAGTCTCTTGCTCTCATGGCTCTGGTGGATTTGGATTTTTTGAGGTGGAGCATGTCCATTAATTCCGGGTTGGACATGGCCTTGTATGTCAGGCACAGATCACCTCTGAGCAGACGGTATGCGACTGAATAGAGCTGGAGTTTCTTCAGTCGGGCATCGTATGACATATGTTTGAGCCCCTTTATCCTTTTGGTGAGGAACTTTTGGGGTCTTTCCAACTGCTGCAGGTGTCGGGTAAGGTACATTCCGAATGGGGCGTTGTACTCAATCATTGGTCTGATAAGTGAAGAGTACAGGGGTACAATGACCTCTCCTGATCTGGATGTGAATCCCTTCATGATCAGGTGGGCAATGTAGAAGGTCTTCCTAACCACTTTGGCAGAGTGTCAAAAGAGAGGTTACTGTCAACTTGGGTCCCCAGGTCCCTGATAACTTCTTCCGTGTTTAATGGATTACCACCTATGTGGTAATTAGGGGTTACCTTGTTTTTCCCAAAGGGTATGACTATACATTTTTTGGCATTTAGCTTAAGGCCATGGCTCTGGCACCAGTTAGTGGCTCTGGCACCAGTTATCCATTTCTATGAGACCTTTCTGGAGGATGTCTGTGTCTGATGGAGTGTCAATTATGGTGCCCAGTTTGCAGTCATCTGCAAATTTTGTCAGCCACAATCCCCCTGTGTTTGCCTGCACTTCAGAAAAATAAATGTCGAACAAGAGGGGGCCCAGGACTGAGCCCTGTGGGACACCGCTCGTGACCGGCTTAGAGTCTGACATGGCACCAGCAACTCTAACCCTGTGTGTTCTGTCCTTGAGCCAGTTTGCAACCCATCTTGTGACATATGGGTTTACATCTAAGCTGGTGAGCTTTTCTATGATGCCCGAGTGGGGTATTGTGTCAAATGCTTTTGCTAGGTCAAGGTAGGCTGTGTGAACTGCCTTACCCTCATCAATGGCCTTAGTGACTGTTTCGAAAAAGTCGACCAAGTTCAAGAGGCAGGATCTGCCCTTGACAAAGCCAAATTGGGTAGGATCCAGTGTCTGTAGGTCCCCGATGTCTTTATTTATGAGTTCCATTATGATCCTCTCCATAGCTTTGCAGACAAGGCTCATCAAGCTTATGGGGCGGTAATTTCCAGGGTCCGTAGAAGCACCGCCTTTGTGGAGTGGGACCACAGTTGCCATGCCATTCTTTGGGTACGTATCCTGTAGTAAGGCTAAGATTAAACAGCAGCCTTATGTGTGGGTTTAGTTCCTCATTGAGTTCATGTAGCACACAGCCGGGGACACCGTCCGGTCCCATTGATGCTGTGTTTTTGCTTTAGAGAGCAGCTCTCACCTGGGCATCTGAGATGTTTGGGAGGCTAGACTCTGGTGGGATAGATATTTCTCCTTTTGGGGGAGGAGGGAGAAATTTGCACTGAACCTGTCTGCCAGTATGTTGGCAATGTCTGTGGGTTCAGTGATTTTTTTATCATTTTGGACTAATTCTGAGCATATCTGGGAGTTTCCACCCAGGTTTCTAACATAGCTAAAGAAGGCTTTATGATTGTCTTTTGTGTCATTAGCGATTTTTCTCTCAAAGTTGGCCTTGGATGATTTTATGAGTGATCGTAGTTTTTTGCTAGTATTGATCAGAGATGCCTTCCCATTTAGGGATTTTGCTTTGTCATGTAGTAGCTTTCTCCTCTTGTTGTAGAGTTTGTTTATGGCTGGAGTCCACCAGACCGGGCGACTGCCTTTGGTGGAAAAGGTCTTGATTTTATTAGGGATTGCTTGATCCATACATTCCTGGAGGTGCTCGTAGAAGGCATTTGTAAGGGTTTCAGCAGCGTGGGTTGTGGTTTCCACTGGCTCGGGGGCCTTGAAGGATACCACTCCAGTCTTAAGAAGTGTGAAGTTTGCTTTTGAGAAGTTCTTCACTGTGGTCTTTTTTGCTGGGGGTGGGGGCGGGATGTGGATCTCCAGTGAGATTAATTTATGGTCTGATCTCACCAATGAGGGATATACTTCCGGTGTGGAGCATTTTGTCCCCATGTTTGTGATGATCAGGTCTAGTATATTTTCTCCTCTTGTGGGAATGGTGACTAGTTGTTCCATAGCATTTGAGTTTATGAACTCAAGGAACCTTTGGGCTAGGGTGTTGGGGCTTGAGTAATGTTCCCAGTCTATGTTTGGGTAGTTGAAGTCACCCAATATGATGGTGTTTGGAGAGACATTTATACTCTCCAGTGTCTTCAGGAAGGCTGTGTGGGTTTCCTGAGTTTGAGAAGGTGGTCTGTAGCATGTTACAAACTGTAGGGCAGTTTTACCTATGGTTAATTGCACCTGGATGGTCTCCGATGCTTCGTGCGTTGCCACTGACCTGGAGGTGTGGGTATCCTTTATGAATATGGATACTCCCCTCCTTTGTAGTTCGGTCCGGATTTTGGGGCGGAGCATGATAGGAGGTATAACCTGATAGTGCTGGGGTGCTCTCAGGAGCCTTGAACCAGGTTTCAGTCACAGCACAAACATCGATGTTCTCCATACTGAGGAGGGCTTGAGGGCGTGCATCTTGAGGTTTAGACTTCTGGCATTGAGCAGTATTACCCTTAGTTTTTCTCCATTTTTGTTTTCTAGGGCGGTAGGTTTATCATTTGAGCCTTGCCTAAAAAGGCACTATGGGGTGGCAAGAGCCTTTGCCAATATCCGAAGCCCAGGGTGACAGGTGCAAGCCGTCCCTTGCGAAGCAGCGTGGCTTGTCAAGCATGTCATCCCAGGCAGACAGACATTGGATCCCCTTAGAATGACACCAGTAATTAAGCCAATTATTAAAGCTGATCATTTTGTCTCTGTATTGTGGCATCATTCTTGGTGAGGGTAGGATACTGCTCAGGGTCAGGGTCATACCGGCCTGGGCTACATAATCTGAGAGCTCCTCTATGTCTCTTTACATGTAGTCCAGGGAGGTACGTCTCAGGTCGTTCACACCGGCATGGACAGTGACTGAGTCATACTTGTACTTGCTGTGGAGTGACCTGAGTGCTTGTGTTATGTGGCGGATTCTAGCGCCTGACAGGCAGCTAACTGTGATCTTTTCCTTGTTCAGTCTGGTGAGTGGGACGTCAGTGTGTCTGACTATGGAGTCACCTATAACAAGTGTGTCTGGCATTGTGTTTGGCCTTAAGGGCTGTGACTGTTTACCACACTGACTTTGAGAACTATGTGTTGCATGTCTTATGTCTTGAGGTGGCAGTTGCTTGGTATAAATGTGTATACTGTGTGTGCTCACACACTCCAACAAATGTAGTGGATTTCAATCTGCATCACACTGAAAGGTCATACTGGGCATGCTCACACACTTAGGCTAAATACGGGTGTGATGATAAGGGATCTATAGACATAGTCATCTCTACTTCCAGAAACACATTGACAAAGTGGTCTGAAAATCCTGCTATGTGTACACACAAACTGCCAAGGTCTGTGCATGTAGGTCAAAGGAGGTTGCCACTACTCAGCAGTCATTAGACCTGTCAGAGACTACCACAACACACTTGCGTGGAATCTGACTAGGCACATTCATCAGCTAGAAAGAACAATGAAGAACCTTAACAAGAGGATTACTGGCCTCAAATAGTTGCCCCATGCAACAAGAATTAATGTAACCCAAGCTGTACTCAGTGGCATACTGTCTACGCAGCAGATCTCTGCCCAACAGACAGGTCCATGTCATGGTTACACTCAGATCTGTTCTGAGTTACAGCTCAATGGCACTAAATGTACAGAGCCAACTGATATTGGCAACATCCTGGCAGATAGGATCAGTGTTAACTTTACTTCCCTCTCACCCATGAAAAAGCACATGTCTATAATGGAAGACTGCAAAGTTGCTGTCATCACGGCTGCACAGGTAAAAAACACTCTCTGAAGCCAGTATCACAGCAGCCATGGGACTAGACAACTTCCCAGGCTGTGTAGTATCTACTTCCCTGAAGTAAACATTAACATGGAGCTTCTTTGGCTACTGACATTTTCAGAGGACTGCAAACTAGGAGCCATCATTGTAAAAACTAAGGATGTGGACATCCTACCAAAGGGCCTCACTGAGACTGATGGCTGTTGTCCAAGCCATGGACTGTAGCTCAATGCCAAAAGGTGCATTATCATCACCTTTGTTAAAATCTCTGTAGCCAAAAACTACAACATAGGTGGTAGTATACCTCACACATTAAGTGTGACAACAAACCCTGGTCCACGGGTGTACAGTGGATACAACTGTGATAAGCATATTCCCACAGCAGTCAGGAAACCCTCTTATGTGGCACACCTCATCACAAAATGTGTCTCATGCAGAATAAAAGAAGACATTGTTCCCCTCTACTCACCACTCACTAGAACTATAAAAGAGTACAATGCCACTGTTGCTATGTACCTCATAAGACAACTACAACTGGAAAGCCAGCAGCAATACCTCACAAAGAGCATTATTGGCCTGAAATACATGCCATACACAGACCATTGCAAAATGCTCCATCTGTACTCCCTTGCATATCGCCTATTCATAGGTGTTCACTGCGTAACATCCAAAGCTATGTCAAACATGCAGCTGTTGGATATGATCCACGTAAAACACTCACAATCACCAAGACCTTTGGACCCAAGACCATGAGTGAAATACAAAAGGAAGTGGTGCAGCCATTTACCTTATGGATATCCACATGTCCGGGTTACTGCCACAGCATGAGGCCTTGGACACCATGCAAGTGCAACTAACATTGGGCAAAGCTGCCCATCAGATTGTAGCCTGCTACAGATCATGTACCTTGTCTCAGGAACCTCACTCAGTATTCTGGAGAACAATGGCAAATATAAAGGTCATATCAAACACCATTATATGAGGAGATTACAACTACGCAAACAATGAGTGGGTAAATTACTCATATACAATGTCCTTTGCCCAATGTGTGCCAGAGTTAAGAAACTCTAACACCCTGGAACAGCTGGTCAGCACACCCACTAGAGGGGACAACATACTGGACATGATCATCACCAACATGAGGTACCAGTGTTCCACAACAGAGCTAAACCCCTCGCTGGTAATATCAGATCATTAAGTAATCACACTGGACATCCACATCCCACCCCCACACCCAGTCAATGAGACCACTGTGAAGACATTTTCAAAAGCAAACAGCACACTTCCCAAGACCAAAGTGGAAAGTCCTAAAGCCCTCTTGCTATAGGATAATGGTATACAATCTGCCAAATCATTTACAAGTGCATCCTATGAGCATCTACAGGGATGCATGGATCGAGACATCACAAATAAAAGCAAGATGCACTCCTCCAAAAATAAGAAAGCAATCTGGTGGTCGTTGCCCATAAATAAGTTAGACAACAGAAGGAGGAAACTAACACTTGAAAGAGCCACCTTCACTAAATGAAAGGCATCACTGATCATTATTAGGATGAAACAATGATCGCTCATAAAATAATCCAAGCACAGTTTCTAAAGACAAACTGCCAAGGAATGTAAGAATAACAACCACAAAGCCTTCTGTAGCTATATCAGACATGTAGGTGTCAACTTCCAAATATGCTGTCAGCTACTGAAAAACGTAATGACATACACCAAACCAACTTTCATTGCCCACACCCAGGGGGACAAGTGCAGTGTAAACTCCCCCCATCACCCCCAAAAGGGCCTGTGTCTATCACAGAAGGATGCAGAGACACAGACGTCATGGACATGCATGTGAAGACAGCCCTCACCAAAGCTAAGAACATAGCATCAATGTGACTGTAAGTTGTCCTAGGCTGCGTTTTACACTAGCCCCACAAGGAACTACACCCTCACCTACATTCATTGTCCAGACTCAAGCGTATCACAGGCTATGTACCCAAAGAATGGTATACACTAACAGTCATCCAGATCCACAAAGGGTGTGCCAAAGCAGAACCTGGAAACCATTGCCCAACATGTGTACTCAGCCTGGTCTACAGAGCTATTCAGCAAATCGTCATGGAACCCATACACTGAGACATTAGAGATCTCCAGACACTGGACTCTACACAACTTCGCCTTGATAAAGGCATAGCCTGGCTCCCAAACCTAGTTGACTTATTTAAAACAGTTACCATGAACATAGATGGAGGTGAAAGTAGTCCACGCAGCCCACCTGGACCTCACTAAGGGCTTACCACACCATTTCCCACTCCGTCATCATGGACAAGTGTACCAGCTTGAACATGAACAGCTATGTCACAGGATGGGTGGCCAAGTGGCTCACAGATCAAACACACATGTTCATAGTTGCGGGTGCCATGCCCAACTCTGAGCCAGTCACACATGGCATCACACAGGTCTTGGTCCTGGGACCCCACCTGTTCAGTCGATACTGCTCAGAGGTACAGGCAAGCACAGCAGCTGTAAGGCTGAACAGATTTGCAGATGACTGGAAACTGTGGTCCATAATTGACTGTACAGCTGACACAGACATCCTCCAGAAGTGTCTTACAGAGACAGCTACCTGGTGTCAAAACAATGCCCTCAAGCTAAATGGCAAAGAATGCATAGTCATCCCCTTTGGGTAATACAAAGTGCACACAAATTACCACATAGGTGGTAATCCAGCATGTACGGAGAAAGTAATTATGGCCCTGGGGACGCAGGTAGATAGTAAATTCACCTTTGATGATCACATGGCCAAAGTGTCTAGACATTCGTTTAATGTAGGCCAACTAATGTCACCTAATGTAACACACTTCGTATAGTCTGATGATGTCACCATCCTACAAATATACCTGTGGAAAAGAAAACCCCCATTAATATGTATAGCGCGTCATGTTAATGCGCACTCCTCTAGTATCATGAAGTAGTTAGAGTTAGGTGTGCATGTGTGCATGTGTGTGCGTGTGTGCTTGTGTGTGTGTGTGTGTGTGTGTGTGTGTGTGTGTGTGTGTGTGTGTGTGTGTGTGTTCCTCTTGGGAAGGAACAACCCTCTAGGAGAGTGAAACACCTCACAAGTGATAATCAAACCTTTGTCAACTCTGATGATGTCAGCATCCTACAAGTATACCTGTGGAAAATAAAACTCCAATTAAACTGTATAGTGCGTCGTGTTAATGCATACTCCTCTAGTATCATTAAATAGTTAGGTAGGGGGTTGAATCCTGCACTGGGCAACTGTGTGTTTGTGTGTGTTCCCCTTTGAAAAAAACAACCTTTTAGGAGAGTAGTGAAACACCTCAAAAGCGGTAATGTAACCTTTGTCAAGTCTGATGATGTCAGCATCCTACAAATATAACTGTGGAAAAGAATGCTCCCAGTAATCCATATAGCGCATTGTGTTAATGCGTACTTCTCTAGTATCATGAAGTAGTTAGGTAGGTTATTGAATCCTGCACTTGGTGAGTGTGTGAGCTGTATGTGTGTGACACTGCTGGTCAATGTGTTGTGGATTTTGCTTTTACCACCGTATGACATATCAGTATTCATTGCACATGTGAGCTAGCTGTGTGTCAAATACATATCTGTACATGTTACCTCAATGATTGCATGTGTGGGAACCCTGCTTTCTCCAAGAACACAGCTGTCATCCTTGCCAGACTGTGCTGCTGCTTCCCAGACCTTAGGTCACATCTATATGCTTGTGGCAAGGCCAGCCACTGCAGTGATCCCTGGTCTAGGTCATCTGTGTCACACAAAGTCATTATGATTCCTATTGGAATGTGTGAGTGAGGATCTATGGCTGAGGTATATGTCAGACCTGTTAAAACACAGCAAAGTCTGTCCATGATGACTATTCATAGGTGTAGAACAAACTGTGGATATGCATGCAGACCCCTTATTGCTTATGTGATCCACCAAGGTATTCCAGAATACCTTTGGAAATGTGATTAACAAAGGAGAGATGACATAACACTTGGTTGCATGTACAGATCGGTACCTGTTCAGCATGCTGGTGGCTACTACCTATGTGGTGCTGTGGGGATAATATGTTCCTTATAGGTGGGTGACAATGCTTAGTTTGGCTTATAGCTTTACAGCATGGGTTTGACAACATGCATCTGTCTGCATGATACCCTTGTGGAGTATGTGTGTGTCATCTGGAGAATGCATTATAGGCCACAGTATGCATTACCAGACGTGGACGGACATATCCCTACTGTGATTGCTTGTATCTAAGAGAGCTATATAGCAAACAGGAGTGGTCTCAGTAATGGGTGCAGGTGAATACCAGTGGTTACTGGCATTGTATAGTACCTGAAGGATCCAAGTGTTGCTGTGTGTCCTACATCTGTTTGTCAGTTGTCAAGACATCATCTAACGATTGGTTATGGTCAGGCTGTTGAAGTGATGTATACCACCAGAATGCAAAATAATGACAGATAGTAACAGTATCACCCACAGCACAGTGTCAAACCATGTCATACACACATGTGTAGTCAGGTTCCGGAATGTGTGTAGTACAATGCATACTGGCCACCAATAGAAACTATGGAGTGTTACTTTGTAATACAGAGCATGTGTCCACTATGCACGTTCATGCAGACAGTGCACCTCCACCATGTTCACAACTGTACACCTGCAAATCTGTGCTACACACATCCCACACATACTGTCCACTCTCTAACACATGCTGCCAATACTGCACATACCAGCCAAGTGGCATGTGGCCAGACAATACACAATTGGAACCAACACTGGTGTAAACAACACTACAATGACAATCATAGCTTTAATGCATCATGCCTGCTCAGCTACACCTTCAATCATATCATTACACTCTACAGCTGACAACATGCTAACATTGCTATACTGCTATATAGACACCCTGTGCATCAGCACCATGGTAGCCTGTTCCTGCATCGATGTTACAGATGACAGGAGGCAGCACAGGTTTCATCATATGCACAAGGTGTGTAGTTGGTTCGCCAGAGGCCTACACTGAGTCATCCAATTGACATGTATGTGTGTGTGTGTGTGTGTGTGTGTGTGTGTGTGTGTGTGTGTGTGTGTGTGTGTGTGTGTGTGTGTGTGTGTGTGTGTGTGTGTGTGTGTGTGTGTGCGTGCGAGGGGCAAGAATACTGGAATGGGCCAATGTTGTTGTAATGTGTGTGGGTATGTGTTAGCCCCAGGTGTCTGGAGTATGTGTGTGTGTCTGCATGCACACAGTTCTACCATGTGGTTGCCATATACGGGTATTTGTGGGACAGCCACAGACTGTACCTGTGAGGCTTTACAGATCACTGTCTCTGGCCATGGATATGGTACCTGTGCCTGTCAGGGGTGCTACTGACACTATCAGGTACTAAGCCAGACTGGGTACTATCCCCCGAGGTGGATGGATGCACACTGGAGACAGGTCCCTGCTGGGACTGTCCAGAGCCACGTGCATGTGGTCTTCTAGGACATTCTATGGACAGCCCACCCCAACATTGCTGGGGCTGGTACTGGCACTACGGGAGTGGCTGTGGCTTGAGGGACATCCGTGGTGACTGCCAGCTGCTGATGTTGCTGGCATACGTCCACATCAACGTCTCAACCATCCCGCACTGTCCTGACACATGGACATGACATTACGGAGGATATCTAATGTCTCTCCCCAACATCTATCAGTGACCTTGGTGTAATGTCGGATGACACCTGCTAGGTCACGGATACTTTCAATGACAGCGGTGTTATGGGCATTCTGTGCCCTTAGTCCCTGTCTGGTGTACAGTTCCATATGTGCCTTTGCCTCCATGACAGCCTGGAATATGAGTGACATTGTCAGACCTGTGGCACATCTGCCAGTGGCATGATGAGCAGCAGTGCTCCTACGAGAACCCCTGGACATCTGCCTATGTGGTACCCTTCCAGACATCTGGGTATGGCTGCTGTGTTGGGATTCATTTGCCATGGATACCACACTGTCTTGGCCAATGCCAACAGTACGCTGTCCCTCAGCTATAGGCATTGGTGATGGATGTATTGGCAGAATGACTGTATGCATGGATGGAGTGGACAGCTGTGTACTGTCAATTGGTGGCCCAATTACAGACCCTGGCAAACACGCCTGTGCCTCAACACACCTATCTTCATCACTATGTGGCTCAGTGACATCAGTTTCCCTGCTGCAGTGAACCAGCGCTAACACAGCACTTGTGGGAGGGATACAGGAAACACACTTTACGACCTGTACATGATGTCGGCACACATGCACACATGAACACAAGCACACATGAACACATGCACACATGAACGCATGCACACATTAACACATGAACACATGCACACATGCACACATTCTCACGAACACGAACACATGCACACACTCACATGCACACATTCTCACATGCACACATGAACACATGCACACATGCACACATGAACACATGCACACATGCACACATGAACACATGCACACATGAACACATGCACACATGCACACATGCACACAAATACACTCCTCACTACAGCAGATACCCACACACACCACCAGCAATCCATAACATACTTAATAGTGGGTGAAGGTGGGTTACAGTATCACAAGGCAAACAGTCATATCACACATGTCAGCATGCAGAAAGTTTGTTGCTCAAGACGATGCAGTGCAAGTGTAGACAGCCCGTGTTAATAACAGCATACATGGTTTGATGCATGTGTGCTGTTGTTCAGTGATTGGCCTCACAGCCACTCATTACTTGGGTTTGTAAGGTGCCCAATAGGGAGCATTGACTAACATTAATGTGTTATGTATTGAAGAGTGTCTCACAGCCCAATAATAGGCCTCTACCCCTCAGGTATATTATGTGTGCTGTGTGGATGACATGTGGGATACTCAAGTGTGACATTACAGTGGGTGTCTGGATATGCTATGTGTAGCATGTTAAGGTGTACTGCGTATGACAAAGTTGTGTATGTTGCATACATGTGTATCAACTATGCCTATCCAATGTCCAGTATGGTGTTGCCACAATTATGTGTGCTGCTCTGTGTATTGCATGTGATTGAGGCAGCTACTGTCATTACTGAGATGTGCATAGTCTCACAGCAAACATGCACAGCATGCATTATGCATAGGTGTGTCACATGTACATGGCCTACACCTCACCTATGACATGCACATTTCATTAGCAATATTAGAATTATAACACACTCACCAGCATTGACCGGCTGCCTTGCTGTCACACCAGAGGGACCTACAGGAATATGAGACAGTTTGTCAGTGGCCACAACTGTGCCATTGCTACTGTGAGTTTGCTAAACTACAGTAGTACAACAGTCGACAGTCACAGGCATACAGATTATAATCCAGATATCAGTATTGCACAACACTATGCAGCACAACTGCTAAACACACAGTCCACATGTCACATATGCATAATCTACCAATACAGATAACAGTAGTCTACAGATAGGTCATGTTACCTGCATGCTCCATGTCAACATGCTGGGTGGCTCCGGCCTCCTTGATGACACATGTGAGTTGCTGTTCCTGTGGTTGGCCAGGAGCCACCACACTTAGGAGCAGCTCCTCCACTCTGGTGAGGGGGGATGAATGGCAACCCCACCACCTGTGGCAAGCTGTTGTCGCCAGACATGTCTAATTAAATCACTGCAGTGATGGCATACCTGCTCATATGTCCAGTTATGCATGCCTATGCCATTTACCTGACAAACGAGATCTTGCCATAGTGCAGTCCACTCATGATGGTCCAGGCTGGTTCTAGAGAACAGCAGGGTGTAGTGCTGCACCAGGCTGTTGTGTATTTCTGCCTTCTCTGCAGTTGTATAACACAGGTTTCTTTGGTGGGACATACCCCTGGAAGGCAATTAAACAAGTTGTGTGAGCAATTCAAGTGGCACACTTAACATCCTAAAGTACAGATATCAATTACCTGCCATATTTCGCAACCGATTGGTTGTCAGAGGATAGACATGTTCAATACCACATATTAGTGCTCAGGACACAACTGGATGACAGTGCCTGCCACGCTCTATATATCAAACCATGTTCTGCACAGCAGCAAAGATAAGCCAGTATGTAAGACTATACACCAGTACATGGCACACTGTATGTGACACAAGCACCACCTAGCCACAGGAGGTATATATCAAGCTAATGCATAAAGAAAGATGTCATGCATTGAAATGAATGTAAAGTACAGTTACAGTATTATCAGCATACCACAGTAGTTTTTGATGCCAAACCCCTGCCTAACATATGTGCAGAGTTGTTGATAAAGGTGGCATACTGCTGTACTAGACTATACATGTTGCTAGATACACACATATACCCTGTAACACAGATATGACTGAGGGCATGGTACAGGCGTAATTGCACACACATCAGACATACATACAACACACAAATGTATTCCAACCCAGATGGGCATTACCTGTGTACCATACAGTACAGTGTGTCACTACTTACAAAACCTTATGCCTGAGGTATGTAATCTGTGAGGACTACAGGGAACACACAAAACAGTGTTTCCAAGCAATGTGAACATACACCATACTGTACTGTTTAGGCCTTCAGCTTCAGGTAGTACTACAGTTCATGTGGGAGTTGGATTCACCAGCAGTACCACTCACTAAGCATACATGTATTGCTTTAGCCTACAATGGGACACCACAGTCGACAAGGGACTACGACACACCGTATGCCATACTACTTTTTCTGCCTAGCAATAGCATACACATCTTTTGCTGGGATCACAGCTAGGACACAAACTACCATGACAGAAACAATTTCACACTAAGCTAAGACATCTTTACAGACCTTGCACACATTCACCAACACATTCACCATCACAGTCAGTCAACCTCACATAGCAATTATTGCACTACGTACATGTGTATCTGTGTATTGTGTCATGGGTAGGTAATACGCTATTGGCCCTGGGCCCTACAGCAGCCTAGCCATACGCTACCCTGGCCTTTGACACACATGTAATTTAATTTCTCTTGCCCCTGTCAACCAGAGCCACAGAGGTGATTCCCAGGGTGTATTTCCTATCTCCCAAACAATCATCAGGAGTATTTATGACAACTGCTAATGAGGAGCTTTGTTTGCTATTGATAGGTGGCTTGTTCCAGAGTATGGTATGTCTCTGAGTTAGGACTCTATCTCTCCAGCATGTGCTGTTTAGTGAGCTGACAAGGTTTAGGGCCCTAGAGCGTGTATCTGGGAGGGATTGTAATATGTTTACGTGGAGGATGTCCAACAACTATGGGTGTGACATAGCTCTGTATGTTAGGCAGAGGTCACCTCTGGGTAGGCGGTATGCAACACAGTGTAGCTGTGGTTTTGTGAGTCGGTCTGCATAGGGCATCTGTTTGAGGCTGGTATTACTCTTTGTGAGGTATGTCTGTGGCCTTTCCAGTTGCTGTAGTTGGCATTGTACTCTCTAATGGGTTTTAAGTGTGATGAGTAGAGGGGAACAATGACCTATATTTCCCTAGATGACACACCTTTTGTGATGACGTGTACCATGTAGACAGAGTACATGACTAGTGTGGCACTGTGATTATCAAAGGAGAGGCTACTGTCCACCTGTGTCCCATGTTCCCTTATCACACCTTCGGTGTTAGGTAGACTACCACCTATGTGGTAGTTAATGGGTACAGTGTTCTGGCAAGAAGGGATGGCACTGCAGTGTCAACACTGAGCTTCAGTCCATACCTTGGTTGCCAGGCACCTGTCACAGTAAGTATGCTCCATGTCTCTCTCTCTCTCTCTCTCTCTATATATATATATATATATATATATATATATATATATATATATATAGATATACACATACATACACACATATATATAAACATCCATTGCTGTACATATAGATGTACATATAGGCACATATACAGTCCACTACTCATGGTGGGAATATCAATTATGTGACAGTTGTGAGATATACAGTTATGTAATATTATATCATGACCCCCCCATTAATATTCCAAAACATGCACACTGATTGGTCAGCGTGCACATTGTAAATCGACTTATACTAATGGAAAAAGGTCCGGTCGTCCGGAATTTTTCTATTAGTATAAGTCTTTTTTAAAACACTGTCTCGCTATGTTAAAGGAGTTTAATATAGCGAGACAGGTTTAAAAAAAGCAACGGAGATCCCCGTTGCTTTTTTTAAAGCTGTCTCGCTATGTTAAACTCCTTTAACATAGTGAGATAGTGTGTAAAAAGCAACGGAGATCTTGCTTTCTCCGTTGCTTTTTTTTTAAACCTGTCTCACTATGTTAAATGGGTTTAACATAGCGAGACAGCTTTAAAATAAGCAATGGAGATCTCCGTTGCTTATTTTAAACCTGTCTCACTATGTTAAACCCATTTAACACAGCAAAACTGTTTGTAAAAAGCAACAGAGATCTGGCTTTCTTTGTTGCTTTTTTCAAAACTGTCTCGCTATGTTAAATGGGTTTAACATACCGAGCCAGCTTTAAAAAAAGCAACTGAGATTCTCCGTTGCTTTTTTTAAGGCTGTCTCGCTATGTTAAACCCATTTAACATAGCGAAACAGTAAAAAGCAATGGAGATCTTGCTTTCTCCGTTGCTTTTGCCCACAGCTCTGATGTACTGTGTAGGCATACGCATGTGCAGTACATCAGAACTGCTGCAGAATACCAGACAATCTGCTGTGGAAGGGCAGCAAGGAGGCATTATACAATACCATTATTTAAGAAAAGTAATTATTTTTTTCTTAAATAATGTCATTGTATAATAGCAATAACCCACTTCTGGGTGTGGGTAATGCTGGATTTACCCACAGTTGGCTTTGTTTGGCCACTCGGGCTTCACCCTCGTGACCATACCATGCCAACCGTGGGTAAATCCAGCATTACCCACACCCAGGCGTGGGTTATTGCTATAATATTGCACAGTGTTGTGCAGACTGCATTGAAGGTGTCCTCAGCCCATGTAGCTTTAGCAGGCCTCACTGGCTGCAACACTGCAAAAATGACAGAGCATACCGACAGCGTTTAACCACCACATGTCATATACCAGCACTGCATGCTGTTTTCTTTGCCACACACTACAACCTACATAGAAATATTCACATAACCTTCAACAACGTATATATATATATATATATATATATATATATATATATATATATATATATATGGATCTAGGTCATAAGATCGACAGCTCATATGACTGAAACTCATTTCATCGACAGCTCATTTGGCTGACAAAAAGTATAGGTGGGGGGCTTCGCCCCCCACACACCCCCCCAACTATATATAACAACTCCACAGTTGCACAACAGTGGGGAGGGGGGCAAATCCCAGTTTTTTGCCTTGAATACTTTTTGTCAGCCAAATGAGCTGTCGACCAAATGAGTTTCAGTCATATGAGCTGTCGATCTTATGACCTAGACCCATATATATATATATATATATATATATATATATATATATATATATATATATATATATATACACCCTTCACAAACAGTTGCAGTATGTCCCTTGCCCTATGCACATGTACAGATACATATAGATACATACTGCTGCCACATATGGATGATTTGCAGTATGTAGTGTACTCTTCATAAACATCTACTACATGCCAGTAAATACATATGTGTTACATACCTTCCCTTTGTATTGCTCTGTTCCGTCTGTTTTCAAAGGAAATAATTTATTGTTTTTTTAATTTTTTTATTTTTTTTCTCTGTCTGTCGCTGTTGCTCTTTCTTTTTCTGTGTCTCTCTGTTTCTGTCTCTTTGTCTGTGTCTGTGTCTCTGCCTCTGTCTCTATCTCTGTCTCTCTCTCGCTCTCGCTCTCTCTCTCTCTTGCTGCAATGAGATTATTGCATGTGTGGACAGCAAGTACAGCCTGCTCTTCTAGGTATCTGCACATGTACATGTGATGCCCTCTGCACCAATTGGTGCCCACCATTTACTAATTGCATGCAGCCTGCTGTGTGGTAATTGCAGTTCTCACTGTCATAGCAGCCCACTGCTATAAAATGCTAGGTTAGGTAGGCGTAGCCCTTTCAGCTTTCCAAAGTGGGGCCCATGCTTGTTTGCTGTGGACACCGTTGGGTCAGTCAGAAGGCTGGTATACTTCTTATATCTGAAGCTAGGGTTGTAGCCAGTGATTTGCATGTTGTACTCAAACCTGAATGTTGCTGCTTCTAGTACACACTTGTCAGTGTAGAATTTTACTCACCCCTCCAAATGCTTACACAAGATACATGGGAGTATGTACTTTCTTTTCTAATTAGACAATTAACTGCCATACAAAAGTAGTTATTGCAATGTATTCCTCTGGCACATGAACTGTTTGTGAACTACTATACTGTAAATATTAATTACCTCACTTCTGAACAGTTTGTTTATTTGTATTGACCTTAGTACAGGCTGCTCAAGACAACTGGACACATTTCAGTACTGAGTATGTCTATCTACATCCTTGGTAGAGCCTGAATACACAGGTATATTGTTCTTTTGGGTAGGGGTGCAGAAGTACAGAGAGCATTATATATTATTGTATGATGTTTATCTTGCTGAACATACAGGGTTGCTGTGTACATGTTAGTCAAACAAGGCAAGTAGTCAGTCTGCGTAGCTCCCACTTGTGGACATATCCAGATGGTAGCCAGAAGTTAGCCTATTATTCTTTGTCTGTGCACCACACCGGTCTTTTCTGCACTGGAACAATGGCATTGTCACAGTTGGTTGCTAACAGTACATGGCTACAGCCTTTGATATTTCTGTGTTGTACTCCTACATAAGGTTATGCTTATGGGACTCATTCCAAAGCTATTTACAGAGTGTGTAACAGCAGAAAAGCTGAAATGCCTGTGTGTTTCTGCCTCTGCCAGGCCCCTGATACACTCAGGTATATATTTGAACAGCCTCAGGGAAAGGTACATATAAGTGAGGTACACCTGTAATATATTACAGACATTAAGTTGAGACTGTGAGAGAATCAGAGCATATGTATTAATACACCTTTTCTGACGTGCATGCAGTGTGTATTCTTACTTAGTGACATTATTCATTAAGTGTAATTCCCCACTATTTGGCCTAACGTCAGTACTTTTCAGAGGGATTCTGAGGGACACAGCTAACATTTGTTTAAGAATCAGGGACATCCCTGAAAAGCAATCACATTTGGGAAGCATGGCCTCTGCCCTATTCAAATATGCCAGTGTTTATCCTGCTCTGATACTGTGTGGGGTTTGTAAAGTGCTGCTGTAACATTATTTCCTGCTAGAATGGCTGGTTCTCTTTTCACAGTCATGTCATACACTTCCACAACAACTGCTGGTAAAGATCCAGAGAAGAATATTTGTGTTATGGCATGCCTATTTTCTCTTTACATTCACTCATTGTAATGTATGATATATTTATGACAGCACCAACTTGTTGTATATCTACTGTGGCTTAGTGGTACTTCATGCAGATAGTGTGTCCGGGGTTCGAGACTGACAGAGGTGTTTTATTTTGCTGCACAGTAGAACAAGGGCCCTGCCATGCAGAGTGACTAAGGCACTTTTAAGCAGTTGTAAGCGGGTTTGCTCGACACTTAGCAATACTTAGCTAAGCTCACACATGTGCACTCTAGCTCAAACCCACTAACTACTGCTTAAAAGTGCTTACTCCCACTAAACCCATCGCTAATTTCCTTGAAAGAAAAGAAAATGGGGAGATAGGAAAGTGGTGAAAAAGAGGACATAAAGAGGGAAAGACAGTAGGGAAACCAGCTTGGGATGTGCCGGACGGGTGTAGGGAAGGTCTATAGCTGCCCATTTCTTTACCAGCAACAGCTGTGCATATGTTAGAAATTTGGAGTGAAATTTGAAACCTTCCACCCCTGAGAGAGGGGTGAGGACAACAAATTATGTTGTACTGTCAATTATAATTATCAGTTTACATTTCCAATGGACATGTGTGCGAAATGGGCAGCTATGTATGGGGCGTAATTTTTTTGTCGGAACAGATTGCCCCCTTTTTTTTTTTCAGGTGAGAGTGGAATGCGAGGTAGAGGAAGTAGGTATATTTTGGGAGGTAGGTTGGGGAGGTAAACAGACAAGACAAACAAGACGCATACAGGGGCAGAGTATGACACATGGGGTGGGTGAACACAATTGACGGGGATGGATGTTTGGAAATCGCAAGCCTATAAGCCCACAGATGGTAACAGTGGAACTGAGATCCCCACCCGTGGGCAGTCACCACTGCACCTTCACAGCTCCGAGGGTGGCTGTTCTAGGGGCTGCATAGGAGGGTCAGGCTCACCTGTGAGTCACACCACTCTCACCTTGAGCTGGCGCAAGGGATCAGCGACTGAACCCTGTATCTTCCTACACACCACAGCCCAGACCCTTCGGAGTGTGACAGGTGGCCCTTCTCCACCCACGCTTGCACGAGGGAGACAAGCCCCATCCCCTGCAGTGCTTCCACCCGAAGGTGGCACAGGACTAACAGAAGAGGGGAGCCTGGGCTGGGCACTGGACCTGCTGGTGCCAGGTGCAATCGCCAGCTGAGGAGGGACAGGTGGGTCCACTGGGACCAGCCTTCCCATGCATTCTGTGTTTAGGTGTGTTTAATTACAACATAGACAACAGCATTCCAAATTAGTTGTAACAGCATGCAGTAATATTCCCATTAACCCAACACACCAGGGTTCCAACAGTTGAACAGCAAGCATAACACATGCATATATTGAACGACAGTGCACATTCCAACAGCATGCAGGGATGATTGGTGGCAACAGGCCACCAAGATTGGGGTGTTTCAACAGGGCACATGCATCAAAGTAAATGCAGATATAGGACATATGTCCCAACAAATGTTTTGAGATTAGACATACCCATTGAGGTGTGGAATTGCATTGCTTATGCACATACAGTAGGGTGTAAAAAGATACCTCCATTAACATCTTATAAGTACTTTTAGTCTACACTACATTCCTATTGACTGCAGGGGTATATCCCCTACATGTATTATTACACTAGGCAACGTGCATTAGGTTGTGTAATGGGTTTGGTTAGTTCATTATATACCTGACATATATCTGACATACTAACTGTCCAAGATGCAGATGTTACTGCTACATAGTTATATATTTATTTATATTTATATTTCTACATATCTGGATGTGTTCACGTGACATTTTCAGTTATATTTCTACAGAAACCTACATTTCATGTAGCACACTCACATTTCTGGGGAACACATTAACAAGCTACTCATGTGCCAGATTTACCTATGCATGCCAGCCATTAACCACCTGTTGATGACTGTATATATGCTTCACAGCTACTGGCACTTCTTCATCCACTTTATATGGGACTGCCCAACTGTTGATTGACAGCACTTAATACAACAGTACTATTTATATAATGCAAGGGTACAACAACATTTCAAAGTAAGTGACACAGACACACTCCAAGTATTATACCTTTATTAATTATATTACAAACTTTTCTACAGGCTCTCTCATTTATTTGATATTACAGTGCATACAGAAGACTTATTCAAGACATATTATACCTTTTCCTAATAGGTTACAACACTCTTTTTCAGGCTCGCTCACTTATTTTATATAACAGTACATGCAGAGATATTATTCCGGACTTATTTTACCTTTATTAATGGTTTACTACACTCTTTTTCTGGCTCTCTGACTTATTTTATATAACAGTACATGCAGAGAAATTATTCAGGGCTTTTTATGGCTTTATTATTGGGCTACAACACTTTTCTTCAGGCTCTCTCACCTATTTTATATAACAATACATGCAGAATAATTACTAACCTGCCTGGTGGCGCAGCCTTAGCAACCTGTCTGCATAGGCTTGCTGATTCGCAGCATGGACACCTGCAGCTGTGAAGTAAATGAAGGGATATTGAGACATACCTATCCATTATATAGACTAAATTAGCATGTCTTACATACTTCATTCCATGGCTACCTACTCAGTAGTGGGGCATCTTGCATGTCTCGGGCCTCCTGTATCCATTGGTTCAGTAGGTCCTGCTTCCATCTCTTCAGGTCTGCATGGTGGTGACAGACTTGCTCACCAGACTGAGGGACGCCTGTGTCACTGGTGAGATCATGAGCTAACCGGTTCCAAGCCTCTGCTTTGTACTCCATCCCTTTGAACTGGCCCTGCAGGTGTCTTGACTCATGACGGTGGACAAGGAGCCAAACCATGTATTTTGACTCCTCGATGCCCCAGCGTTGCATTGAAAGTGTGTACCCTCTCCAGCACCAGCCATTCTGACTGCAGATAGGAGCTACAATCAGTTATGGTGAGTATTCCTGCCTATGGAGCTTAAATATGCCATATTTCCCGCACTTTTTTGTGATTGCCCGTTTTTGAAAATTCTCGCCTGACTGCAGACCTGCTTAGCAATGGTTAATCTTCCATTTATAAGTATATGTATGTTAACAGTGTATGTTTATCCTAAGCTGTCATGGCTTAGTGGTTCAGTGCTTTGATTATGGTGCACAGTGTTCCGGGTTCGAACTTTGTCATTGCTTTTTATTTTACTGCTGTCCAGACAGGCTAGGGGGTGTGTGTCTGTGTTTAGGCCACTTTGCACTATGTTGCTCTACATTGCCCGATGGTGCGCTGGTTAGTGCAGGAGCACAGCTCCGCACAAAGGTATTGTGCTAGGTAAAGTCCTGCTTAGCTATGGGCAATTTTATTGCACTAGGTAAAACCCTGCTTATCTATGGCCAATTTTATTGCGCTAGGTAAAACCCTGCTTAGCCATGGGCAATTATATTGCACTAGGTAAAACACTGCTTAGCTATGGACAATTATATGTCAATATCCTCAATTTTGCTCACCTTCTTATCTTTATATGTATACATTTTGTTCACTAATACATAGGCCATTTCAATGCTTTTTACTAAAATTTCATTCATATATGTCAGGAATTATTTTATATACTAATTTATAACATAAAATAGTCAGGAGAGTGGTGGGATTAGAACCGGGAATGCCTCCTGTTTGTGCAAACACTCTACCACTACGCTATTGCTAGTTGGCTTCCTTTGCATAAACATTTCTTATTATGCTCTTCATTGTCGACATTGCTAACTGCAGCTAAGCAATGGGCACACCCGCGCACACACGTGTAAATACACACAGCTATATCGGGAATTATAAAATAAAAAAATTAGTTTACATTTTACATTTACAAAGGGGTTTAGTATGTGGGGATGTGTACTGTTTGCTATGTGTGCATTTCAGCGGACTCGCTCCTTGCATTTCTCATTTTCACTTTATATGGTTGCAGGGGCGTGGATGTTTGGACTGCTCGGCAGTCCGACACGCCCCCTGCAGTCTTATATGCTCCGTGTAAGCCTTCCAGTTGAGTCAGTGCTCTCATGCATATGCATGATGCACTGAGGTCGTAGGCTTAAACGCCAGTCTCCGAGTAAGACTTGGTTAGTCTTACTCGGAGAATTACTGAATCCTGGCCAATGGCTTCTTTATTGGGGTTTTCAGATTACAGCATACATTTTTAGCTTTTCCCCCATGTGGGTGGGGGGATTGTTTGAAGTCCATTTTTGGAGAATACCATTATACAAATCCAAACTGAATAAAAGGACATTCACTGAAAATAAATAAAAATAATACTTTAACAGTGAACCGTTTCATTATGTATGCAGAGATTAGAATAAATTATTTAGATCAATAGTAAAATACTGACAGAATATCACAAAAGCTTTGCAGTCTTCCTCCTATTCATTTGGCCAACCAATAAAGAAACCAGTTGCCATTTCACAAAACTCATTCTCCTGGTACACTATTTAATTCAGTCATTGTCTGCCATCTTCAGAAAGTGAAAGCTCACTTGACTTTCCTCTGACAATCTTTAACTATATTTATAAAGCTTTTCAACAAATTTTTAACAGTTCTTATTCTTAGAGAGTCATTTCAATAAATTTGACTCATTAATCATCAACAGGCGCTTTGAAAGTATTGTATTAAAACCTCTTGGTATATTGCATGCACCTTCTGATTTTCAGGTAGAATATTATAGACATTATGAACCTCACAGTTCTTTTCAAAATACTGTCTGGAGAAGTTATCAACTTGTGTCTTTGTCACACCATTGCAGCCAGAATGAACACATACCCATCCTGAAGCTTGTGAATTAAAGTCTGCTAAAACATGTCACTATTGTCAATAAGATTGAGTATTATATGTGTACAAAAGTTTTGTTTGTATAGTTGTGATATCACTGAATATGTTTCGAAATAAAGTACATTCTGTCATCCTCTTCAAGTATACTGTAAAAGCTTTTACCAAACAGTAAAATTCTTTGTTAAAAAAAAAAAAAAAAAAAAAAAAACATATGGCATACCTGTCCTCATTGGAAGGATTGTGGACCAGGACCACCCAATGCACAGACTATTGGCAGAAGGGTGGCTTTCCAAGGAAAGACAATAGATAGGAATTCTTTCCTTACACCATGAAAATGGTAGCCCTCCTTCTAGCTGCATGGGGGCTTGTAACAAGAAGACGCATAGTAACCTCTACCTACCCCACCCCACCCCCATGTTGGAGATTGCACACTGTAAACCATCCCTATCTATATAATCATCTCCATGGTCCCACTATAAAAGGGAAAGTGCAAATGCCTACAAATGGTGCTTAGTGTCTGCACAATTCCTGACAATGCTTTTCAATGGAAATGCCAGCATTGTTGTGGAATCAAATTGTGGGGAGTTAGAAGTATGGGAACTTGTCTTTTATGAGACAGTAGTGCAGCTGTATTAGCATGAGGCTGACCCTTTTAGATCTTTAAATAAGACCACTATTCTACTGGTATGGAGTCTTGTCAAAGTAGGTTTACCTCTGATGCTAGACTAGAATGTGTCTCTTACAGCTTCTGCAGTGCTGTCTTTGCTGTTCTAGTGCCGATCATCAGAGACATGATATACAAACCACTGAGTTAAATTAAAGGTGACATGAATAAGAAATAAGCAAAGGCAATGACTACAAGATGAGATTTGTTTTAATTATTTGCTGTAGGAATACATTAATGCACAGCACCGCATGTTGAGTATCCTTACATGCTTGGAAATACATTAGAAAGCTGACATGCAAACAATATGGAGTTACTATAGATTTTAATTTGCATTCAGTGGTTACTTTACTATAATGAAAGTGGTACATGACAAATCTCAGTATATCTAGAGAAGACGAGTGCAACTGTAAGATGATATCCCTTGTCTACTGGTATTCCTACTTTCTAAGAACATTTCTTTTGTATCTTATTTAATCAGAAATGCTAGCTGAAAATAATCAAAACTTCCAGGCAGCTAAAACTTCTTCAGATTTGTGCTTTTCATTAAAAAAGTGCATTCAGCGTGGCACAGAGAATTTTGATTTTCTGTTGACTGGCAGTGAATGACAAGCTCCCTTACGGCATAAAATGTTTATTATCAAATCTTTATAGCCGACGGATCACTTCTGGGTAAATAAAAAGAAAAGTAATAGTTTCAAATAGTGCATCTCCAGGGACTCTGATATGCTAAACAATAATTTATTGCAGTTTTTTGCTAAAGGATGCCATCAATAACAGAATGACAGTCCATTCTTTAGAGACATATAATGCATTCAGTATTTTCATGAACATCCTATGAAGGTACAATTTCCTTGTACACTTTCAATGTTTTCCCATATGCTGTGCATTGTATTAGCCATAGATCAAGCAATTATTCCTTCTCACAGGATCTCATTTCAACAATTACATGTCAACTGCTGAATCTGTTGTCCTGACATTTGTTCATGTATGGGAAAAATCCACATTATGAAGAAAATAATGTAACTTGTAAAATAATGAGTCATAGAGCATTTCAACTTGATAAATGTGAAATAGTATTTCTGTTTTATCCAGGGCATGGAGGCTGTATGTTATTAGTAGCACTTACATCTCACATAATGACCTCAGACTATCAGTCTTTGGTATTATCACCAGCGTAGCTCATGCCTAGGGCTTATTGCATTTAAAAGTTTTGAATAAGAAACCATAGAAAAGGTAGTTGCTTGTGATGTGTAAGGGCGTTTGTAGGAAACCCACTTTGCTATTCATTTTTCAGCTGCTACTATTGATTTAGCTTTCCACTAATCATTATTACAAGCTGAGATGACATGTGTTGTTAACGGAAAAAAAAATCATTTGGATATTGCATTTAGTCTTCAGTGACTATCCAGGAGAAAAACGGAAACAAAACACCCACAAGAGAAATGGATCTTTTTAATGCAAAATGTTTTCCCTATATAAAAAAAAAGTTCACAAATAATGATATATGAAAAATTTTGTCTAAAGCTAGGACACTTTGATTAATGTTTGCTATGGAATGATTTTCATTAAAACAGTTGAAGTATGATTGCTAGCTATAGTAACTGTAGTTATTAAAAAGACAGAGTACAATATTTTAAACAGTTTCTGCTATTTATATGATATGGTTCAATATTTAGACCAGAAGCAACAGAACAAAAATTGTACATAGTTATAAAACACATCCTGTTTAGGGATTTGAATAACATGTATATGCTTGTATGATATCTTTAAAGTATTGCTTACTAAACTCCATAACATTTTAAAATAACGCATTTGTTATAAAATGAAGAATTTTTCATGCATGGCAGTAAAGGCATCCATGGATAAAAAGACATGGAAATTATTCATGCCCAGAGAATCTTTGATTTCGGTGACATACAAAGTTATGAGGACTGAAAATATTTCAGTTTTACTAACTAGTCTATTCTGTTAGTTCTGTCAGACATTCAACATTTTGTTAAGGTTCTGGAGAAACTTTGTATAACATCTAAGAATATAGAAGAGGAGGAATTAATGGATCTGGGAAATTACAGCCAGTCATAGAATAAGTGTTATGATATGGAATTGCACTGATGCAGGCCAGATGGGTAAAGTGGGAGTAAAGAATCTCAGACCATTTCCCACTAAATAGGGCATGTGAGCAGTGTACCATGTCCGAGTCATACAGACATAGGGCATGTGAGCAGTGTATCATGTCCTAGTCATACAGACATAGGGCATGTGAGCAGTGTATCATGTCCGAGTCATACAGGCATAGGCCATGCGAGTAGTGTATCATGTCTAAATCATACAGACATAGGGCATGAGGGCAGTGTACCAAGTCTGAGTCATACAGACATAGTGCATGTGAGCAGTGTATCATGTCCGAGTCATACAGACATAGAGCATGTGAGCAGTGTACCATGTCCGAGTCATACAGATGGTGGGCATGCAGGCAGTGTATCATGTGTGAGTCATACAGACATAGTGCATGTGAGCAGTGTATCTTGTCCAAGTCATACAGTCATAGAGCATGCGAGCTGTGTATCTTATCTGAGTCATACAGAGGTAGGGCATGCGAGCTGTGTATCATGTCCGAGTCATACAGTCATAGGGCATGTGAGCAGTGCATCATGTCTGAGTCATACAGACATAGGGTATGTGAGCAGTGTATCATGTCAGAGTCATACAGATGCGGGGCATGCGAGCAGTGTATCCTATCTGAGTCATACAGACGTAGGGCATACGAGCAGTGTATCATGTCAAAGTTATACAGACATAGGGCATGTGAGCAGTGTATCATGTCTGAGTCTTACAGACATAGGGCATATGAGCAGTGTACCATGTCCAGGTCATACAACCATAGGGCATGCGGGTAGTGTATAATGTCAGAGCATTACAGATGTAGGGCATGCAGCAGTGTACCATGTCCAAGTCATACAGATGTAGGGCATGTGAGCATTCTACCATGTCCAAGTCATACAGACATATGGAATGTGAGCAGTGTATCGTGTCCGAGTCATACAGACGTAGGGCATGTGGGCAGTGTACCATATCTGAGTCATACAGATGGTGGGCATGCAGGCAGTTTATCATGTCCGAGTCATACAGACATAGGGAATGCAAGAACTGCATCATGTCTAAGTCATACAGACATCAGGCATGCGATTAGTGTATCATGTCTGACTCACACAGACTTAATATGATGCAAAGAATATCATGGAGAGTCACAGTGATGGTGACTGGCTTACAGAGGCTTTTGCAAGAAGAAAAAAATCCAGATGCTTGACATGAGCACACTTAAAGAAAAAAGATATAAGGAGCTGCAAATTGATCCAAATATGTTTCTATGGGCAAATATGAAGGATCACTTCATATTGTTATAAAACTGATCAGCAAATTATCACTGATAAGATTCCTATTCATGCAAGTTGCCATCTGTTCAGTATTACTAGTGACCAGGTCCGTTGATGACTGAACAGTACATTTATGCATTGTATCTGGCCAAATTAAATATTCTGCAATCATGAATTAGAGAAAATGATTTTACATAGTGTCAGCTGGTTCTCACATCAAAAAATATTAGGCAAAATTATTGGCAATATGGAAAAATTTGCAGTGTTGATAGGTATAGTCCAGATGCTTTGTGGCAGTACGTTCAATGTGGGCTTTCAGTGTGTATAACTATTCCCTAAGTGGGGTGAAATTTCTAAAGATTAATTTGGATTTCTTCAGGAAGTTGTCCTAGATCCCAAGTAACAGGGTGGACTAAAAGAGGATGAAAAGGTGTAATGGGATGAAATTATTATTTTTCAAGGAATGTGCAATGACTATGAAAGTTTGGGAATAGCTGGGACTAATGGGAAAGCAGGATAGGCTTGAACAGTACTTAGGGAAAAGCAAGTACATAAATATTGCTGACACAAGAAGTTATAGATTGCTTCCATCAACATCGGCTTTTACTGTATTTATTTTTTACATTATAATTATTATTACTGATTGCTATTATCAAAATTATTATACATTTCTAGTTTTAACAGAAACTGCACACATCTAGCACCTGCACACCAGTGTAAATTCTTGAAACACCTATGATAGCAATGCAGGCATGACTGAATATTAAGGTGCATTTGAGACCCACCCATCAATCCATTATTAGAAATCTAGCTCATTTAGTTTTGGTTCAGAAAAATGCATACCAAAATTTCAATATCTTTAATAGACTGTCATATCAGCTGTCCTAGATTTTGAAGATCTTCCTTCACTTTGCACCAGAAATACCTTCTTTCCATCCTACATCTGTCTTTTTTCTGTCACTGAGAAGTAGATATTTAAAACATACAACAAATGTTACATATCACTTTTACATTCTATTTTTTTTGTAAAAGTTTATGTACCATGAGAATAATGTGACAATTTAATGAGATGAGACAGATGCTAAAAATGAGAATATTCATGAAGTGGGCCCATTAGTGTAAAAGAGAAATTAAGCAGCTGTTTCAAGTGATTTATTACTCTTATTTATACCCTGTAGTTGATGTGAATGACGAAATCCTCTTTATGCATATATAACAATATTGTTAAAATATGTGTTACTGGGAATCAGCACAGACTAAAAGTGAAGGATTACCAGAGGAAACTCAAACTGGAATGGTGTAGAACATTTTGCAAGTGACACGCTCCCATGCAGAAACAGAGTGAACAATAACAGGACCAATATGCAATGACAGGTGAAGAAAAAACCTATACAATTAACAATATATTGTTGACTTTTCCTCAACTCACTTTATACCTACAGCTGCTCTAGCCCACTGCATTACTGTGCACAAAGTCTTTTATCGAAGTAGGTTCAGCTTCCACTCAAGTGGAGGCATGCATTTAGGAACAAGCAATAGATCAGGTTACTTATGGTTTCTACAATATGAACCTCATCAACATGAGGCAAGCTTTAAACTTTCAAGACCTGGAAATTAGGTGCAGATATCTTGTGGGTCCTTTTATTGTTAAGCAGATGCATCGCATTTCATAGCATGAAAAAGAAGCACATTAAAAGTCTGACATAAGCCTGTACTGTTAGTGAAAATTGGTAATTGTAAATCCTAGACAGATGTAATCTGATCAATGGTTACATCATAATGTGCTAAAATGAAGCTGGTTTAGAAATGAATTACACTCTGTTTAAAGGACTGCATAAAGGACTGTGAAATTAGAATAACAATATGTAGGTGGCATGCATCATTAAGATATGTACATTTCTAAGATGTTGTAAACCAAGGAAAGCAGACAAGAAAATTGTGCACATTTAAGGGCATTGATTTGTAACATTAAATTGCACATTTAAATTGATCTTTGTTCAATAGAAAATCTCCTGTTTGACATGCATGCTGAATTTGAAATTTGGGAGATCTTTTTGTTCTGAGTAGATAATTAAAATGTTTCAGTCACTGGTAGTAAGATCCCAAAAAAAGAACTTTGACACTCAAGGTAACAGTGGCCTTAAGCAGTTTTGAGTCACCAATGGGTCAAATTCACAATACTCATATACGATTAAAAGGACCGCAACATAAAATATCTGGTGGTATGTTTATGGAACTAGACTGAAAGCTCATCACCTGAAAAACTAAATAGGACTGCCAAGCTGAGAAAATAGTAACATCGAAGGATAATCTTTGTGACTAAGGTCTTTGCCTGATGCAGAAGCCTTAAATTGGAAGTATTCCACATTTCATTAGGCCTTTGAAATTCAGACTTCTCTAGCACTGGTTCAGCATAGACAGTGATCTTTCAGGTTAAGGCAACATGCTAATGTGGCAGTCCAGAAGTGAGGCTAATGCTAATTAGCTATGGGTTCTCCTGATTTGCTTGGCCAAGCCAACTTATACTCTAAGAGGAAAAAGTGACCACCATAAAAATACAGGAGTCACATGTTTACTTCTTTGGGAGTGCTCATGCAGGTAAGTTCAATGAAGCTGTGGTGGTAGAAGGATTTTAGTGTGTGCGTATGTGTGTTGATATGTTTGTGCATGTGTATAGGGACATTAATATGTGTCTTTGTGTGCATGAGCACATGCTTGTGTGCTATTGATAAGTGCATGTATGTCAGAGGAAAGTGTGTAGATTTCTCCCAGCTTACAATTATCTCCAAACTTTGTTATCCAAAGATCCTCACTTAATAAGTAGATACAGAACAGTGGAGGTTCCAGGACAGAACCCTGTGGAACTCCAAACTTCATGGTGTCAGACTATGTACCCCAACTCTTACTGTGTGAGTCCTCTGTAAGCCAGTTGACTATTCATTTAACAACATATGTGTTAATTTGAAGCTCCTTCAAATTGCTTGTTGTATTTGTATGTGGTATGGTATTGAATCTCAAGCTGAGGTCAAGGTAAACTGCATGGACAGCTTTTCCACAGAACACAACTGGACCATCTCAAAGAAGCCCCCAAGATTTTTTAGACAGGATCTACCCTTGACAAAGCCAAACTGATGTGGGGGGTGTGAGTCTGATAAGATGTTTTGAGATTACAGACAATTAGGTCAGTTATGATACATTCTATGGCTTTGCAAATAAGGCTTTTAGCCTGATGGATCTGTAATTCCCAGAGTATGTTGTGGGACCACTGTTGTAGAACGGCATCAGAAGAGCTGTGCACTTCTATCATTAGAATAAGCCAATTGTCAGGCTCATGTTGAAGAAGTTATTGAGAGGGCCAACCAGCTCTTGCTTAGTACTATTAATTAAGCATCTGGGTATGGTATTGGGCCTCATGGAAGAGGTATTCTTTATTTTGGAGAGTGCCTTCAATATATGCTCTTTCATGATGGTTGATGAGTTCATTCCATCAAGGATAAGAGCGGTTGAATAGATGTTGCTTGGGTGAAGCTGGCATTAAAATTATTTGACAGAATGTTGGTAATGTCCACTGGGATGGGGTAGTTATTGTCATTATGAAAAATCTCAGAGCAATCTGGGGTATTTTTATTTGTTTTCCTGACATAACTAAAGAAGGATATGTAGTTGCTTGCTCTGACTTCATGGGATGCCTTCTTTTTTCTTGAGCCCTTTTTTTAGTTTTTTTTTTATCTAGCTGTTTGATGTTTTTGTTAATTTAGAAGGCATTTGTTTCACTACACAAGTTTAGGAGTTTACTCCTTTTATACTGCATAGTTTATTAATCCTTGAGAACCATCAAAATGCATTTGCTTGGATCTACTGTGGACTTCTAATTAAGTACGTTTGTCCAGGTTGGAGTAGAGCTCTGCATAATTATTTGCAGTATAAACATTATAACTAATACTGCTGTACTAAAATTTAGAGACTTCATCTCAGAATTGTAGGAGATACACATGTTTGAAGTCCTTAAATTCTGTGATATCTGTTTCTGATGGTTTGCAGACTCTGATGGAGAAGATTGCCAATTTGTGGTCTGATTTGACCAGTAAGGGAGATACTTTGGGAATGGTCCATATTGATGCCAAGTTTGTTAAGGCCAGGTCAAGTATATTCTGTTCTCTAGAAAGTTCTTTAGCAATCTGGTGCAAGGAATTTTTGATTATGAGATCTAAAAATGTTTTTACACATCATACATCATTGACATTGGTCCTCTAGTTATTCACTAGGGTAATTAAAAACATCAAGGATAACAGCATCCCAGTTTATGGGGAGTTTATCCAGAATATTTAGGAATGTTGTGTGATTTTCTTCTAATCATCATTGTCATGAATGGGAACCATTTTGGAGTAGCATTTCTGTTTCCATTCCAGGTGCAGAGGTGGCCTGGAGAAACAGGGAGGCAGATGGAGAGAGAAGGAGATGATGGAGTAATGAAAGCAAATATTGAGACCAGAGAATGTGTGCAGGATTCTAAAGAAATGTTTCAAAGAAACCTGTTTGGAGATGAGTCAGCAAATGATGGATGTATATTTTATTATTTATTTATTTATTTATTTATTTATTTATGTGCATTTTGTTTACCGGGAAAGTCCACTGGGTTAACAGAACCCATTTTTAGTGGAGGCCTGGGGAGAAAAGCTCCACAGTACAAGAAATTAACAGTTTGAATTGAAAAATTGAAATTACAAAGAATAAGTATATACAAAGTAAAGAAAAAAACTATGAGTGAAATGAACAAAAAGTATATTCTAAACAACAGTATAAACAATCAGGAAAAAGAAAGGATCTGGATAGCTTACTGTGTCTATAATCTGTAATCTCTATCTTCAGTAGTACAATCTCACACAATAACAGTATTGACAAGAAGTAGGGTGACATACAAATTACAATTCAAGTTGGAAGGGTTGCAGGATGATTTACTTAAAGAAATGGTGCAAAGTGAGCCAGAAAAGGTGGTGTAAAACATGTGATATAGATGTAATTTTATTAAAATACACAGGGCCGGATTCACGAAGGCTTGCACGGAGTCTAAGAGTAGAGTAAGACTCCATGCAGCCAACATGTCCACCGAGTGATCCAGGAACAGCCGGTAGGGGCGTGCAACAGAGCTCTCAAAACGAGTTCTCCACGGACAGGGCTTGAATATGCAAATTACCTCAATTGCAGGCAAAAGCTGTGCAAATGAGGTAAATTTGTGATCCAGGAAACCCGAACCTGTCCGAATAGGAGTAGTGTTATTTGCAGAAATGTACTCAGTTGACAACTGAGTACGGTTCTGCAAATAGCAAAACGGAGCCGTGAGCCTCCAAAAAAAGGATGCATTTACATGAGAAAGCATGCCAATGGCCAAAAATACGGCCATTGGCAACATTCAGTGATGAAAAATAAAAATAAAATAACTTTTTTTTTCATCCTGATCTCCGGGGTTTAAGCATAGCCAGCGCCACACAAACATGCTGTGCCCTAAAAAACAGAAAATCAATAATTAAGGTCCACAAATGTGGATTTTTTTTGCTAATATGAATTTACAATGCAAGAGAATGGCAGGCTGAAGACAACATGGCCACCGAGTAGAGGTTGCTAAGGGGGAAGCTCAGTCTAAGAGATGTAACCAAGCATTAGTAGGCAATCCTATGCAAATGAGGGTTAGGATAGTGAATCGCAAGTTTACATAGCAAATGAGCACAGTCAGTGGAGTGTAGGAGTAGGATAAGAGGAGTAACAGAGTAGAAGATAGGTGACATCATGAGTGGGGCATGTATGAAAGAAGTGAAGCTCATTGGAGCAGAGTGGTATGTGTCAGCTGTCATTTACACATCATTGAAAGAGGTGTGTCAACAGGTAGGCTAGGTAAAGGCAAAAAATGGAAGGTGTATGCCGTGGATAACACTAACGTTTCTTGCTGAGCATGTATGCACGCGGGTGCACGCCTGTAAACCCGAGTAAGACTGTGTGCATGCGTGTAAGGGTGAGTGCGCACGTTTAAGCCAGAATAAGCATGTATAAGGCTGTTTAAAGAGTTGTAAGCGTGTTTGCGCTGGTGTGCGCGTGTTTTAACAAGAATAAGCAAGTTTTAGCCAGTGTAAGCATATGTGCGCGCGTGTGAGCTGCTGTGCGCGTGTTTGCACTTGTGTGTGCGGCGCTGCCCCCTGAGGAAACAGAAAGGAAAAAGGAAGCAGAACAAATAGTAGGAAGTTACCAGGGAGTACTAGCAGAGCTAATAGGTGAAAACAATCAGAATCAGGCAATTACACAGGCAGTACACTAGCCCAGCCCAGCCCAGCACTTAAAACTCTGCAAACAACATTCCATTATGTTTCTCTCAAGAGACACTGCAACACTGCAGTAAGCTAATAGAAGTGAAAACTGAAAAAGCTTTACTGAGACAAAGAAATGTTAGGGGCTGCCATTGCTGTTATAAGGTGACATATGCAACATGCTGAGGGTGGTGACAATGCAAATGCTGCTGGACAACCCACAGTGAGGAGACGGAGAAGAGTGTACAGGCCCAGGGTAACTTACCAGGGGCTACATGAGCTGGAGATAGTGGAGCGCTATAGAGTGGACAGAGACCTCTTGCAGCAAATTGTTGAGCTGTGCAGGCCACGCCTCACACACCAAGGTATGTGTTGGCCTAAGAATATTAGCAACAGGTACCTTCCAGAGACCAACTGGTGATATGATGGGGTTATCACAGGCATCAGCATCCAGGGTACTGCACCAGTTCCTGGATGCCATGTCAGCACATGCCGGTGATCATGTATATTTCCCCAATTCCCGTGAGGTATTGGCCAGCAATATGCGTCTCTTCCAGCAAATAGTGGAATACCCTGAGATAGTGGGTGCGATAGACTGCATGCACATACGCATCAAAGCACCAGCTGGTGAGCGGGGTAGGGTCTACTTCAACCGCAAGGGCTTCCCCTTCATCAACTACCAGGTCATGTGTGATGCCCAGGGCATAATACTGAATGTGTGTGCTGGATGCCCTGGAAGCTACCATGATTCCCATATCTGGCATCTGACGAAGCTGTACCAGACATTTGCCAATGGGGACATCCCACATGGTCAACTAGTGGGGGATGCTGGCTATGCACTGGAGCCATGGCTGATGACACCCATCAGAAATGCACACACACCTGAACAGGAACGCCATAATGAGGCACACGCACAAACACGAAATGTAATCGAGCATGTGTTTGGCTTGCTCAAGTCACGGTTCTGGTGCCTGGACACATCTGGTGGAGCCTTGCAGTACTCACCAACTACATTTACCCAAATTGTCATAGTATGTGCTATGCTACATATGATCCTGTGAAAACAGCTGCAGCAGGACCAGCATAGGCCCGGGCCAAACAGCACCCCACCATTGCCAAGGCCATCACAGGCAGAGCGTGACTCGGAGGAGGAACAACCTGAGCCTGCCCCAGTAGGCAGAAGGAGGCGTGCCCAGTATGCTTTGGCCTTGGCAAAGAGGCAACGCATAGCACATACACTGGCTCAGTAGGAACTCTGGAAATGATACCTCTCTCTGACTCACACATATAGTAAAAGGGATGCCTAACTTGACACTACCTTTTTCCAAACATGTATAGGGAGTGTAGTATGTGCATCTGACATAGGCAGCCCTGCAGCACCACCTGAGACATGATTGCCATGTGTTAAGCAATATAAAGCAGTGCTAAACAGCATTTACCACCATGTAGTATATGTAAACAAAATTGCACACACCAACTAGTACAACTGTGGTCAATGTTGAGTAATACTGGGCAATGTTCAGCAATGTTGGTTAATGTTGAGCAATGTCGGACAAGCTTGGTCTAAGTAGGGCATAGCTGAACAAAAGCCAACATGCTCATATTTGCTCTACTGGCCCTTAAGCAGTCTGGTCTGCTCAGTATGTAAATATAAAGCATTGAAGGGCCTCGAACCCAGGATATTGTGCACTATAGTCATAGCACTGAACCACTAAACCATGACAGTACTGCGGTTGTCAGCCTGTATGAAGAAATGTTGATAAGTCTATGCAAAGCATCTCATGGAAACCCTGCAGGCACAGCATAATCCCTGTCGAGTTATGACACAAAGGTGAGTCCTGCAGTAAGAATAGAACTTGACTTTCAATACACACAGTATAAATGTTAATATTGGTCATGTTCACACACATCAACAAATGTAGTGGACCTCAGACAGCAACATACTGAAAGGTCACACTGGGCATGCTCACACACTTGAATAAATGAGACAAATGTCAGGCAACAAAACACTGAAAGTCTGAACTGGGCATGCTCACACACTTAGGCCATGTCTGAGTACAGCAGTGGGCCACACATATCTGGCAGTTGCATGTATTAACCCAGGAACCTCTCACTATTTAGCAATTCGCCCTGTGCACACAGTTATATGACAACAGACACATATATAATATAGTGGAACCCTGTCATAATCAAATACGTTCTGCCGATACCTAAGTTGTTCATAGAAAGTGGGAAAGCAAAGAAGATAAAAATCCTGCAATCAGTATCATCAATAAACAATGTGCATCCCGAACATTATCATAGGTTCAGAGGTTGATACTAGGCTATCTGCCCTAGGGCATGTACAAACCTAGCTGGAGTGTATTTGGTTTTCGCAACCCTGTCAGATTAGTACACTGTGCCTGTGAATAATAGGTCACACAAGATAGCCCATTTATGTTTAGTCTATTGTGCCTCTGTCTAGCAGGGACCCAGAAGATCTCCCAGGGGTAAACATACGATCACCCATCCACTTGTCAAGATGTCTCCTGTAGGTGGTCAGTGGGTGGCTCTGCCTATGCGAAACCAGGATTACATTCCAGAGTGAGTGGAGACTCTGGGATAAGAATCTGTCCCTCCAGCATGTCTTATTAACATCTGTGTTGAGGTTTATGTCCCTGGAGTGTGTAGCTCCAAGGGATTTAGATATCCTGAGGTGGAGCATGTCCATTAATTCTGGGGTTGACATTTCCTTAAACAACAAGCACACATCACATCTGAGTAGGTGGTAAGCGACTGAGTAGAGCTGGAGTTACTGTATCCGAACTGCGCAGGGCATCTGTGTGAGTCCCTAGATCTGCTTGTTGAGGAACTTTTGTGGCCATTGCAGTTGCTGCAGGTGTCGGGTAAGGTACATCCCAAATGGGGCATTGTAACCAAGCATGGTCATGATGAGTATAGGGGCACAATGATCTCACTTGATCTAGATGTGAAACCATATGGGATAAGGTGGGCTATATAGAAGGTCTGTCTAACCACTTTGGCAACGTGATTGTCAAAGGCGAGAGAACGAACAAGTCATGTCCCCAAACCCCTAACAACTCCTACCGTACATAATGGATTACCACCTATGTGGTAATGTGTGGGCATGTTGTTATTACCAAAGGGGATGACTATGCATCTAATGGCATTTAGCTGTAGGCATGGCTCTGGCACCAGTCATCCATCTCTGTGAGACCCTGTTTGAGTATGCATGTGCAAGCTGGCGTGTTGATTATGGCACCCAGTTTGCAGTCATCTGCGAACATGGCTAGCCATATTCCTCCTGTGTTAGCCTGTACGTCAGACAAATATATACTGAACAAAAGAGGTCCCAGGACTGAGCCTTGTGGGATGCCACATGTAACTGGTGTATAGTCAGACATGGCACCTGCAATACTGACCATGTGGGTGCTATCCCTGATCCAGTTAGCAATCCATCTTGTGATAAATGTGTTGATATTGATGCTGGTGAGCCTATGTATAATGGCCGAGTGGGGTATTGTGTTGAAGGGTTTAGCAAGGTCCAGGTAGGCTGTGTGGACAACCTTCCGTATGTCTATGGACCTGGTAACTGTTTAAAGAATACAAACAGGTTCAAGAGGCAAGATCTGCCCACAACAAAGCTGAAATGTATAGGACCCAGTGTCTGTAGGTTCCTGATGTCAATGTGTATGAGTTCCATGACAATATGCTCCATAGCTTTGCAGAAAAGGCTAGTTAGGCTTATAGGGCGATATTGTCCAGGGTCCGTTGTGGCACCACCTCTGTGGAGCAGGACCACTGTCGCTGTATGCCATTCCTTGGGTACATATCCTGTAGTAACTCTGATATTGAACAGTGACTTAATGTGAGGGTTACGTTCATCATGACGCTCGTGTAAGATGCAGGCCAGGACACCGTCTGGTCCCATTGATGCTGTGTTGTCTGCTTTGTGGAGGGCAGCACTTACCTGTTCATTTGTGATGTCAGGGAGGTTACACTCTGTTGGGATGGACAGTTGCTCCTTAAGGGGGATGGGGCAGAGACATCTGCACTGAACCTGTTTGCCAGGATGTTGGCAATGTCTGTGGGTTCAGGGTATGTTTAGTCAGTATGCAGTAACTCACAGCATATCAGTGAGTGTCCACCCAGGTTCCTGACATAACTAAAGAAGGCCTTGTGATTGTCCTAAGTGTCTGGTGCAATTGTCCTTTAGAAGCAGGCCTTAGATGAATTCATGAGTGATCATAGCTTTCTGCTAGTACAGATCACAGATGCCTTCCCTGTCTGGGATTGTGCTCTATCATGTAGTAGCCTCCTCCTTTCGTTGTATAGCTTATTAATGGCCGGGGTCCACCAGACAGGTCCCCTGCTATTGGAGGAGTGAGTCCTGTTGTTATTTGGGATAGCATGATCCATGCAGTCCACTAGGTGTCCATAGAATGCGTTTGTAAAGAATTCAGTGGACTGAGCCATATTTACCACTGTCCCAGGGTCTTTGAAGGATACCACCTTGGTTTGGAAAAGTGTGACGTTTGCTTTTGAGAAGTTCACTAAAATTACCTAGGATGGGTGTGGGGATGGGATATGGATGTCCAGTGAGATAAATGTATGGTCTGACCTTACCAATGAGGGGTATACCACTGGTTTGGAACATAGAGTCCCCATGTTGGGGATGATCAGGTCCAATATGTTTTTCCCTCTTGTGGGTGTGGTGACCAGTTGTGCCATAGCATTTGAGTTTACAAATAGTAGCAACTGTTGGGCGAGGGTGTTGGGGCTTCAGTAGTATCCCCAGTCAATGTTTGGGTATTTAAAGTCACCCAATATAATGGTGATTGGGGAGACCTTCATATTCTCCAGTGTTCCCAGGAAAGCCGAGTGTGGTTCCTGAGTTTTGGAGGGTGGTCTGTAGCAGGCTACAAACTGAAAGGCAGTTTTGCACACTGTTAGTTGCACATGTATGGTCTGCAATGCTTTGTGCAGTGCTACTAACCTGGAGGTGTGTGTATCTGTGATGTATATGGATACTCCCCCTATTTGTGTTGGCCGTTCCGAGTCTTGTGGTCAGAAAGCATGGTATGAAGTATAACCTGGTAGTACTGGTGTGCATTTGGAAGGCTGAACCAGGTGTCTGTAACTGCACAGATATCGATATTCTCCATACTGACGAGAGTCCTGAGTGGGTGCATTTTGAGGGTAACACATCTGGTGTTGAGCAGCATTACCCTTACTTTCTTTTACCCTGTAATGTCTATGGAGGTGGGGTTTGTCTTTTGAGCCTCGCTTAAAAAAGGTGCTATGGGGGTGGCAAGAGCCTTAGCCAGTATTCAAAAGTCCAAGGGTGACAGGTGCAAGCTGTCCATAGCGAAGCCTCGTGGCATGTCGAGCATGTCACCCCAGGCTGACAGACACTGGATCCCCTTTGAATGACACCAATATGTTAGCCAACTGTTAAAAGTGATCAATTTGTCTGTATACTGTGACATCATTCTTGGTGAGTGTAAGATGCTACACCAGGTCAGGGTCATACTGGCCTGAGCTACATGATCAGAGAGTTCCTCTATGTATCATGTCATGTGGTCCAGGGAGGAATGTGTGGGGTTATTCGCACCAGCATGGACAATGATGGAGCCATTTCTGTACTTGCTTTGGAGTGACCTGAGTGCATGTGTTATGTGGCGGATCCTGGCACCCGAAAGACAGCTCAAAGTGACCATCCCCTTTTTCGTCCTGGTGAGTGGGACGTCAGTGTGTCTGACAATGTGTCACCTATTACAAGTGTATTAGGTGTGTTGTTTAGCCCTAAGGGCAGTGACTGTGTGACACACTGACTTTGTGAACTATGTGATATGTGGGTATCGTAGTGGGGTAGCAGTTGTTTGTGTGTCTGCTTTGGAGGTCTCTGCTGCTTAGGCGGAGTTTATTTTGAGCCTCCGAGTATGTTTATGTGTGACGATGTAGTTTGATTGCTGTCGCTATAGGTCTATGTGAGACTGGATTTGTGGTGTGTGTGGTTACCTTCATCACCTGAAAGACTGTGCCAGTCATGGGTCGAGAGAGCTCAGCCTCCTGTATGTCTATATAGTTGCATCTCTCACATATATCTGAGTTTGTTGGGAGGAGGAGAGGGTTGTCTGTGTACATAAGGCAGTTGTGACATTGTGTCAAAATTCCAATATTCACCAGCTGGACTGGAGAGTACACACGAAACCGACCCCTGGACATGCCAGGATATTATGATGACATACTCTGTTGACTGATCACAAAGGATCAGTAGGGTGGTAAATGTGTAAAAGAGTATAACAGGGGTTTAGTGTTCAGGTTTGTCGGTGTTTTGTAAAGAGTAGCTGCAAAGGAGTCCAGACTGAACTATGACACCTCCTTCAGCTATGTCATAAATAGCAATGTACACTCATATATGTCCTGAGTCAGGGCCAACTGTACCTGACTGACAATGCCGACATCCTGTCAGACAGGCCCATATATACATACCCACCTCCCACTGACGAAAGGCCTTATCATCATACCAGGAGATATCACATGTAGAATGGGTAAACAGCTCCCCCCAAAGCCGAAAGCATGGCAGCAATTGGATTACATTGTTTCCCTATATGTGTCATGAGTGAACTACAGAACAAACAGACCCTGCACCTGAACAGTCTATTGAGCCTCACCCTCTCCACAGAATCTGAAATTGTTGAATGTGTTACAGCAACATATGGCACTCCCCACAATTGTTGGTGCACAACACACCATGGGAAGTATAGTCCAATAAGCCTATGAAGTCTGATCTGCAAGGCCATGGTGTCCATCATGATTGAAGTCATAAACAGAGCTATTGGAAGCTGATAAACACACAACCCTACCAACTGTGGTATGTTCATGGGCAGATCATGGTTCCCAAACATGCTAGACTGTTTGTAAGGCAGTCACCCAGGACATACATCACTGAACAGAGCTACACATGTCCCACATAGACTTTGAATAGCCCTTTATCAACATCAAAGACACATGTCGTATCCACAAAATCAACAATCTGTGCATAAATATGTGTTGTCATATGAAGGAATGGCAATTTGTACACAGATAGATCACACAAGCTAAGAATTGTGGAGTCCTGTTCAAGCTGTTAACATCTGCTGACCCACATGGTTCATTCCTGGGATTGCATAAAACAAAATGCACACACATTACCATGTCCAGTCTGATGATGTCAGCATCCTACAAATATAGCAGGAGAAAAGAAATCACCCAGTAAAGCATATAGCGCGTTGTGTTAATGCGTATCTCTCTAGTATCATAACATAGTTAGGTAGGGGTCGAAACCTGCAATTGCTGAGTGTGTGTGCAGGTGTGTGTGTGAATACCTTTGAGAGGAGTGCCCTTTTTGGAGACTGGGAAAACACATCAAAGGAGGTAAATTCCTCTTTGGAAAGTCTGATGGTGTCAGCATTCTACAAATATAGCAGGAGAAAACAAAACCCCCACTAAAGCATATAGCGCGTCATATTAATGTGTATTTCTCTAGTATCATAGCATAGTTAGGTAGAGGCTTGAATTCTACAAATGCTGATAGGGTATGTGTGTGAATACCTTTGAGAAAAGTGCCCTTTTTGGAGACTGGGGAAACACATTAAAAGAGGTACATTCCTCTTTGGAAAGTCTGATGATGTCAGCATACTACAAATAAAGCAGGAGAAAACAAAACACCCAGTAAAGCATATAGTGCGTCGTGTTAATGTGTATCTCACTAGTATCACAACATAGTTAGGTAGGGGCTTGAATCCTGCAATTGCTGAGTGTGTATGTGTGACACTGTTAGTTAATGCAGTGTGGGTTTTGCTTTTACTATGGTATTCAGGATTAAAACAGTATGTGCCTTGCACACATCTGGTATCTGTGTGGCAAATAAATATATGTACATGTGACCTCAATTAGTACATAGGTGTGAAGCCTGCATACTACATGAAAACATTTGTTTCCTTTGACAGATTGTGCCGCTGCTTCTCAGATCGTAGGTCACATATGAATGCATGTGACAAGGCCGGCCACTGTAGTGATCTGTGGCCAAGGTCATCTGTGTCACACACACCCATGACAGTTACTATAGAGTAATGTGAGTGAGGGTACATGCCTGGGATATATGTCAGACATGTTCATACACAACAACGTCTGGCAATAATGGACAGTCATTATAGGTGTACAACAGCCTTGTGGATATGCATACAGGCCCGAATGTCTTATGTGATACACCGAGGGACTCCACAATACCTCTGGATATGTGGATACCAAGGGACAGATGACATAACACTTGGCTGTATGTACACATTGGTACCCGACATACATGTTGGGGGCTACTACCTATGTGGTACTGTCGGGATAGTAGGTATAGTAAATGTGGATGACTATGCTATAATTGGCTTAGAGCTATACAGCATGTGTCGGACAACAGGTATCTGTCTGTATGATACCCTTGTGTAGGATATGTGTCCCATCCAGAGAATGCATTGTAGGCCAATGCATGCATTTACAGATGTGGATGGACATATCCCTAGTGTGTTTGCATGTACCTAAGAGGGCTATATGCGAAACAGGTGTGGTCCCAGGAATGGGTGGCTGTCAATACCACTGGTTACTGTTATACTATAGTACCAGAAGGATCCAACTGTTACTGAGCTCCACACATCTGTGTGTCAGTTGTCAGGACATCATCTAATGATTGGTTATAGTCATGCTGTTGAGGTTGTGTATACTACCAGAATGCAAAACATTGACAGATATTAACAGTATCACCCACAGCATAGTGTCAAACCATGTCATACACACACGTGTACCCATGTTAGAACATATCTGTAGTAGAATGCATACTGGCCATCGAGAGATACTATGAGATGTTAACAATGTGTAATACAGGGTATGTCACACGTCCCATGTGTCCACTATGCACGTACATGCAGACAGTGCCCACCCACCATGTTCACAGATGTACACCTGCTAATCTGTACTGCACACATCACACACATACTGTCCACTCACTAACACATGCTGGCAACACTATACACTTCAGCCAAGTGGCACATGGGCAGACAATACATACTCAGACTTAACACTGGTGTAAACAATGCTACATTGACAATCATAGCTTTGATGCATCATGCCTGCTCAGATATACCTACAAGGATATCATTACACTTTCCTGTTGACAACATGCTAATATTGCTACACTGCTATAATGTCACCCTGTGCATCAGCACCATGCTAGCCTGTTCCTGCATCAATGTTAGAGATGACAGGAGGTGGCACAGGTGTCATCATATGCACAGGGTGCGTTGTTGGTTTGCCAGAGCCCGACATTGATCCATCCAATTGACATGTATGCGTGTGTGTGTGTGTGTGTGTGTGTGTGTGTGGGGGGGGGGGGGGGACAACAGTACAGCATGGGCCCATGTTGATGTAATGTGTATGTGTATGTGTGAGCCCTAGTTGTTTGGTTAATGTGTGTGTGTCTGCATGCATACAGCTCCACCATGTGGCTACTATATACAGCAGGTTGTGGGACAGCCACAGACTGTACCTGCCAGGCTGTACAGATCATTGTCTCTGACCAAGGACACGGTACCTGTGCCTGGCAGGGGTGCTACGGACAGTATCAGATACCAACCCTGACTGGGTACTATCATCAGAGGCAGAGGTATGTCGAGTGGACCCATGTCCCTGCTGGGACTGGCCAGAGCCATGTGCATGTGGTCTACTAGGACAGTCAATTGACAGGCCAGCCCCAGCATTGCTGGGGCTGGTACTGCCACTACGGGAGCAGCTGTGATCTGTAGGCTGTCCGCGATGACTGCCAGCCATTGATGTTGCCGGCATACATCCGCGTCGATGTCTCAACCATCCTGCACAGTCTTGGCTCATGGAAAACACATTGTGAAGGGCATCAAATGTCTCCCCCCAACATCTATCAATGACCTCGGTGTAATTCTGGATGACACCGGCAAGGTCACAGATACTGTCATTGATAGCGGTGTAATGGGCCCTCTGTGCCCTTAGTCCCTGTCTGGTGTACCGTTCCATATGTGTCTGTGCCTGCATTACAGCCCGGAACATACTTGAGGTCATAAGACCTGTGCAGGCACGTCTGCCAGAGGCATTACGACCAGTGGTGCTCCCACGAGAACCCCTGGAGATCCGCCTATGTGGTACCATTCCAGGAATGCGGGTATGGCTGTTGTGAGGGGATGCAAGTGCCATGGACACCACACTATCCTGGTCAATGCCAACTGTATGCTGTCCCTCGGCTAAGACCATTGGTGATGAGGGATGTATTGGCAGTATGAGTGTGCGCATAGATGGGGTGGAAAGCTGTGTACTGTCGATTGGCGGACCAACGACAGACCCTGTCAAACCTGCCTGTGCCACAATACATGTCTCATCATCTCCACTATTTGTGGCAGTGACTTCAGGTTCCCTGCTGCATTCAGCCAACCCAACCTCAGCACCTGTGAGAGGAAGACAGGAAACACACTTTACAATCGGTACATGATGTTAGCACACATGAACACATGCACACATGAACACATGAACACATGCACACATGCACACGTGAACACGTGAACACATGAACACATGCACACATGCACACATGCACACATGAACACATGAACACATGAACACATGCACATATGAATACATGCACACATGCACACATGCACACATGCATGAACACAGGAACACATGCACACAAATACACTCCTCACTACACCAGATACACACACACACACCAGCAATCCAACACATACTCAATAATGGGTGAAGGTGGGTGACAGTATCACAAGGCAAACAGTCACCTCACACATATCAGCATGCAGAATATGTGTTGCTCAAGACCATACAATGCGAGTGCAGACGGCCCACGTTAATAACAGTATACATGGCTATGATGCATGTGTGTAGTTGTTTAGTGATTGGCTACACCCTGGAACACAATGTGTACATGGACACAATATTGCTGTGCAAGTATTATCAGCTCTGCAATGTCCTGTGCACTATCACTCACAGGTATACATACCATGGCTGCATGTGTTATCTGTGTGACACATAGATTTCCATGTCTGATTACAGTGTCTGTGTCTATAGCAGATAATAGTGGGCACAGGTGTAGCACATGCATGCTATGTACACACACAGGATGAGTGGTACATGTAGACATGATGGAAACCCAATGCTCGACATGGCCATTGTACAGTGGTTATGGTGAGTGTGGGACATATTGCAGATATGTCGGTGCCAGCCATGACATGGCATGCTACATGACTGTAACATTAAACACCACACATACCCAATGTGTGTCATGTGACCTATACACCCAATAGCATTCCAGGACATATATGTGTCACTTTGTACAGATGGCGACTGCTATGCATATTGTGTATACTGGCATATGTAGGCACTCACACGACATGCCATGCATATTGTGTATAGGTGCATATGTTTGCACACACACAACATTGAGGTGCAAAGCAATGACTGCTATGTGTAGTACTGTGGTCACTGTAACTGGATGGGGTGAAGTGCTATGAGCCATCATCATCATGCATCATGTGGACACTCAAGGCTACTAATGTGTGACAGACCACCGCCTAGCATGCTGTACCTGAACTGCAGTGCCATGGCTACGTCCATAATTACACAGCCACTTTGTACATGGGTGTGTGAGGTGCCCAATAGGGAGCATTGCCTAACATGACTGTGTTATGTGTTGAAGAGTGTTGCACAGCCCCATGATAGGCCTCTACTCCTGAGGTATATCATGTGTGCTGTGTGGATGACATGTGGGATACTGAAGTGTGACCTTACAGCGGGTGTGTGGTAATGCCATGTGTAGCATGTTGAGGTGTACTGCGTATGATAAACATGTTAAGTTGTGTACAGCTGTAGCAACTATGCCTAATCAATGTGCAGTATGGTGTTGCCACAATTGTGTCTGATGCTGTGTGTATTGCATGTCATTGAGGCAGCTACTGACATTACTGAGCTGTGCAACATCTTACAGCAAACATGCACGGCATGCATTATGCATAGGTGTGTTACGTGTACATGGCCTACACCTTGCCTATAACATGCACATTTCATTAACAACATTGCAGTTATACCACACTCACCAGCATGGATCGTCTGCCCTGCTGTCACACCAGAGGGACCTATGAGAATATGCAAGAGATCGTCAGTGGCCACAACTGTGGCATTGCTACTGTGGGTTGGCTAAACTACAGTAGAACAACAGTCGACAGTCACAGGTGTACAGATAATATTCCAAATATCAGTATTGCACAACACTAGGCAGCACAACTGCTAAACACACAGTACACATCTCACGTAGACATAATTGTGCTGCACCAGGCTGTGGTGGATTTCCTCTTCCTCCGCTGCTGTGCAACAAGGATTATGTTGGTGGGCCATCAGCCTGAAAGAGAAATGAACAATATGTGTGAGTGAGTCCTCTGGCACCCTTTACACCCTTAACCACAGATATCACTTCACTGCCATATATACCATCTGTTTGTCTGTCAGAGGATACACACGTTCAATACCACATATTGGTTCTCAGGCCACAACTGACTAACAGTGCCTGGCACACTCTATATATCAAACCACTCTACAACGGTACCCAGCACACTGTTTGTGACACAATGCACAACCTCGCCACAGGGGTATATATCATGCTAATGCACGAACAAAGATGTCATCCATTGCAATGAATGTAAAGTACAGTTACAGTAGTACCAGTAAACCACCCTATTCGTTGATGCCATACCCCTTCCTAACATATGTGCACAGTTGTTAATATAGGTGGCATACTGCTGTAACAAAGTATATATGTTGCTAGATACACACATATACCCTGTAACACACATATGATTGCGGGCATGGTACAGGCATAATTACACACACATCAGACAAACATACAACACACCACTGTATGCCAACACAGATGAGCTTTACCTGTGTACCATACAGTACTGTGTGCCACTACTTACAACCCCTTATGCCTGAGGTTTTTACTCTGTGCAGACTACAGGAAACACACAAGACATTGTTTCCAAGCAATGTGAACATACACCATACTGTGCTGTTTAGGCCTACAGCTTCAGGTAGTACTACAGTTTATATGGGAGTTGAATTCACCAGCAGTACCACTCACTAAGCATACATGTATTGCTTTAGCCTACAATGGGACACCGCAGTCGTCAACAAGGAACTACATCACAAAGTATGCCATGTCTGCCTAGCAATAACATACACATCTTTTGCTGGCCTCACAGCTAGGACAGACACTTCAATGTCAGATACAACTTCACACTAAGCTACCACACCTTTACAGACCTTGCACACATTCAGCGTTACACTCATTCAACCTCACACAGCAGGTATTGCATTGAGTACATGTGTGAGTGCATAGTGTCATAGGTAGGTAATATGCTATTGTCCCTAGGGCCTAGAGCAGCCTAGCCATATGCTTCCCTGGCCTTTGCCACATATGTACTTTAATTTCACTTGCCCCTGTCAACCAGAACCACAGAGGTGATTCCCGGGTTCTCTTACCTATCTCCCAAACAATCATCAGGGGTATTTATGACAACTGTTAATGAGGAGCCTTGTTTGCTATTGCTAGGTGGTTTATTCCAGAGTATGGCATATCTCTGAGATAGGAACCTGTCACTCCAGCATGTGCTGTTTAGTGAGCTGACGAGGTTTAGGGCCCTAGAGCATGTAGCCCGGAGGGATTGTGATATGTTGACATGGTGGTTGTCACACAGCTATGGGTGTGACATACCTCTGTATATCTGGCAGAGGTCACCTCAGGGTGGGCAGTATGCAATACAGTCTAGCTGTGGTTTTGTGAGTCAGTCTGCATAGGGCATCTTTTTGAGGCCAGTATTACACTTTGTGAGGTATGTCTGTGGCCTTTCCACTTGCTGTAGTTGTCATGTGAGGTACATACCACATGGGGCATTGTGATGAGTAGAGGGGAACACTGACCTATACTTCCCTAGATGACACACCTGTTGTGATGACACATACCACATAGACAGATTACAAGTCTAGTGTGGCACTGTCTTCATCAAAGGGGAGGCTACTGTCCACCTGTGTCCCATGTTCCCTTATCACACCTTCAGTGTTAGGTAGAATTCTACCTATGTGGTATTTAATGGGTACAGTGTTTTGGAAAGGAGGGATAGCACTGCAGTATCGACACTTGTCTACAGTCCATGCCTTGGTCACCACACACCTGTTGCGGTACATATGACCCCGTGTCTCTCTCTCTATATATATATGTGTGTATATATATATATATATATATATATATATATATATATATATATATATCTATACACATACATGTACACATCCATTGCTGTACATATAGATGTACATATAGGCACATGTACAGTCCACCTTTCATGGTGGGGATATCACTTATGTGACAGTTGTGAGATGTACAGTTATGTGATAATATTGCACAGTGTTGTGCAGAATGCATTTTGGTGTCCTCAGCCCATGTAGCTTTAGCAGGCCTCACTGGCTGTAACACAGCAGATCTGACAAATCAGTCCCACAGCATTTAACCACCACATGACATATATCAGCACTGCATGCTGTTTTCTATGCCACACACTATGACCTACATAGATATATGCACATAACAACCTTCAACAACATATATGTATCCACCCTTCACTAACAGTTGCAGTATGCCCCTTGCCCTATGCACATGTGCAGATACAGATAGATACGTACTGCTGCCACATATGGATGATTTACAGTGTGTGGAGTAGTCTTCAGGAACATATACTACATGACGGCACATACATATGAGTTACATTCCTTACCTTTGTATTTCTCTGCTCCGTCTGTTGTTACTGTTTTGTTGTTTATTTATTTATTTATCTATTTTTGGGTTTTTTTGGGGGGTTTTCCTGTCCGTTTCTGTCTCTTTTGTCTGTGTCTCTGTCTCTGTCTGTGTCTCTGTCTCTCTCTCACTCTCTATCTCTCTCTTCCTGCAATGATATTATTGCATGTGTGGACAGCAGGTACAGCCTGCTTTTCTAGGTATCTGCACATGTGAATGTGACAGCCTCTGCACCAATTGGTGCCCACCATTAAGCAATTGCATGCAGCCTGCTGTGTGGTAATTGCAGTACTCACTGTGATTGCAGCCCACGGCTATAAAATGCTAGGTTAGGTAGGCATAGCCCTTTCAGCTTTCCAAGGTGGGGCCCATGCTTGTTTGCTCTGGACACCATTGTGTCAGTCAGAAGGTTGGTCTATGTCTCTTATCTGAAGCTAGGGTTGTAGCCAGTGATATGTATGTTGTACTCAAACCTGAATGATGCTGCTCCCAGTACACACTTCTCAGTGTAGACATTTACTCACCCCTCCAAATGCTAACACAGGATACATTCTTTCTTTCTGAATTAGACAATTAACTGCCATACAAATGTAGTTATTGCAATGTATTCCTGTGGCACATGCACTGTTTGTGAACTGCTATACTGTAATTATTAAGCTACTCACTTCTGAACAGTTTGTGGTTTGTTTGTGTTGACATTAGCACAGGCTGCTCAAGACAACTGGGTATATTTCAGTACTGAGTATGCCTACCTACACCCTTGGTTTGTCCTGAATACACAGGTATGTCGTACCTTTGGGTAGTGGTGCAGAACTGCAAAGTGCATTTTTTATCGTGCAAGGTTTATCTTGCTGAACATACAGGGTTGCTGTGTACCTGTTAGTCTATCAAGGCAAGTAGTCTGTCGGCATAGCTCTCACCTGCGGACATATCCTGATTGTAGCTAAAGGTTAGCCTATTATTCTTTGTCTGTGCACCACACCAGTCTTTTCAGCACTGGCACAATGGCATTGTCACAGCTGGTTGCTAGAAGTACATGGCTACATCCTGTGATATTTTTATGTTGTACTCCTACATAAGGGCATGCTTGTGGAACTCCTTCCAAAGCTATTTGCAGAGTGTGTAACAGCAGGAATGCTGATATGTCTGTGTGTTTCTGCCTCTGCCGGGCCTCAGATACTCTCAGGTACATATTTGAACAGCCTCAGTGAAAGGTACATATAAGTGAGATACACCTGTAATATATTACAGACATATTTCAGTTGAGACTTTCTTGGGAATCGGAGCATATGTATTACTACATCTTTTCTGATGTGCAAGCAGTGTCTACTCTCACCTATTGACATTATTCATTAAGTGTGATTCCCCACTTTTCTGCCTAATGTTATTACTTTTCAGAGTCATTCAGAGGGGCACAGCTAACATTTGTTTATGAATCAGGGACATCCCTGAAAAGCAGTCACAGTTGGGGAGTCTGGCCTCTGCCCTATTCAACTTTGCCAGTGTGTATCCTGGTCTGATACTGTGTGGTGTTTGTAAGGTGCTAATGTAACATTATTCCCTGCTAGAATGGCTGGTTCTCTTTTCACAGTCATGTCATGCAATTCCACAACAACTGCTGGTAAAGACCCACAGAACAGGATTTGTGTTATGCCATTCCTAATTTCCATCTACATTCCCTCATTGTAATGCATGATATATTTATTTCAGCACCAAGTTATTTGTATATCTGCTGTGGCTTAGTGGTAATTCGTGCAGTCTATTGTGTCAATGGTCTGGGGTTCGAGACTGGCAGAGGTTTTTTCTTTTGCTGCTGAGCAGAACAAGGGCCCTGACATAGAGTGACTAAGGCACTTTTAAGCAGTTGTAAGTGGGTTTGTGCGGGTTTGCACAACGCTTAGCGATGCTTAGCTAAGCACACACATGCGCACACTCGCTTAAACCCACTAACTACTGCTTAAAAGTGCTTACTCCTGCTAACCCCCATGCTAATTTCTTTGAAAGAAAAGAAAATGGGGAGATAGGAAAGTGGTGAAAATGGGGGCATAAAGAGGGACAGACAGTAGGTAAACAAGCTCGGGATGTGCAGGACGGGTGTAGGGAAGATCCATAGCTGCCCATTTCTTTACCAGCAACAGCTGTGCATATGCAATAAATTTGGAGTGAAATTTGAAACCTTCCACCCTTGGGAGAGGGTTGAGGACAAAAAGGTATGTTGTACTGCCAATTATAATTATCAGTTTACATGTCCAGCGGACATGTGTGCAAATTGGGCAGTTATGTATGGGGCGTAATTTTTTTATGGGTACAGATTGCCCTTTTTTTTTCAGGTGAGAGTGGAAAGTGAGGTAGAGGAAGTAGATATGTTTGGGGAGGTAGGTTGGGGAGGTAAACAGGCAAGATCAACAAGACGCATACAGGGGCGATGTATGACACATGGGGTGGGTGAACACAATTGATGGGGATGGATGTTTGGAAATCGCAAGCCCATGAGCCCACAGATGGTAACAGTGGAACTGAGATCCCCACCTATGGGCAGTCACCACTGCACCTTCACAGCCCCGAGGGTGGCTGTGCTGGGGGCTGCGTAGGACAGGCAGGCTCACCCGTGAGACGCACCACTCTCTCCTCGAGCTGGCTTAGGGGATCAGCGACTGAACACTGGATCTCCCTATGCACCACAACCCGGACCCTTCGAAGGGTGACAGGTGGCCCTTCTCCACCCACACTTGCATGGGGGGGACAAGCCCCATCCCCTGCAGCGCTTCCACCTGAAGGTGGCACAGGACCAATGGAGGAGGGGAGCCTGGGCTGGGTACCAGACCTGCTGGTGCCAGGTGCACTCGCCAGCTGAGGAGGGACAGGTGGGTAAGCTGGCACTGGCGTTCCCATATGTTCTGTGATTAGGTGTGTATAATTACAACATAAACAACAGCATTCAAGATTAGTTGTAACAGCATGCAGTAATAATCCCATTAACCCAACACACCAAGGTTCCAACAGTTGTACAGCAAGCATAACACATGCATATATTGAACGACAGTGGACATTCCAACAGCATGCAGGGATGATTGGTAGCAACAGGCCACCATGATTGTGGTGTTTGAACATGGCATATGCATCAAAGTGAATGCAGATATTTATAGAACAATAGGACATATGTCCAAACAAATGTTTGAGATTACACATACCCATTGAGGTATGGAATTGCATGGGTTATGCACATACAGTAGGGTGTAGAAACAAACCTCAATTAACATCTTATATGTACTTTTAGTCTACACTACATTCCTAGTGTCTGCAGGTGTATATCCCCTACATGTGTTATTACACTTACCAACATGCTTTAGGTTGTGTAATGGGTTTGGCTAGTTCATTATATACCTGTCCTATATCTGACATACTAACTGTCCAAGATGCAGATGTTACTGGTACATATTTCTGGCTTTTATTTATATTTCTTTGTCTACATATCTGAATGTGTTCACGTGACATTTTCAGTTCAGTTTGTACATAACCCTGCATTTCTTGTAGCACACTCACATTTCTGGGGAACAAATTAACAATCTACTCATGTGCCAGATTTACTTATGCATGCCAGCCAGTCACTGACTGCTGATGACTGTATATATGCTTCACAGATACTAGCACTTCCATCACCCACTTTAGATGGGACTGCCCAACTGTGGGTTGCCAGCAATTATTAAAACAGTACTATTTGTATAATGCAAGGGTACAACAACCATTCAAAGTAAGTGATACAGACACACTCCAGGTTTTATACCTTTATTAATTGCATTACACACTTTTCCACAGGTACTCTCCTTTATTTGACATTACAGTGCATATGGAAGACATATTCAGAACATATTATACCTTTATTAATAGGTTGGAACACTCTTTTTCAGGCTCGCTCACTTATTTTATATGACAGTACCTGCAGAGATATTATTCCAGACATATTTTACCTTTCTTAATGGGTTACTACACTCTTTTTCTGGCTCTCTGAGTTTTTTATATAACAGTACATGCAGAGGACTTATTCAGGGCATTTTATGGCTGTACTATTGGACTACAACACTTTCTTTCATGCTCTCTCCCCTATTTTATATAGCAATACATGCAGAATAGTCACTAACCTGCCTGGTGGCACAGCCTTAGCAGCCTATCTGCATAGGCTTGCTGATTCACAGCACGGTCACCTGCAGCTGTGAAGTAAATGAGGGGATATTGAGACATACCTATCCATTATACAGAATCAATTATCAATTCTTACATACTGCATTCCATGGCTACCTACTCAGTTGTGGGGCATCTTGCATCCCACGGGTCTCCTGTATCTGTTGGTTCAGTAGGTCCTGCTTCCGTCTCTTCAGGTCTGCATGGTGGTGATGGACCTGCTCACCAGTCCGAGCAATGCCTTTGACACTGGTGAGGTCATTAGCTAACTGGTTCCAAGCCTCTGCCTTGTACTCCATCCCTTGGAACTGGCCCTGCAGAAGTCTTGACACATGACGGTGGACAAGGAGCCAAACCATGTATTTTGACTCCTCGATGCACTCGGAAGCATGTACCCTCTCCAGCACCAGCCATTCTACAATCAGTTATGGCGAGTATTCCAGCCTATGTGGCTTAAATATGCCGCGTTTCCCGCACTTTTTTGTGATTGGCCATTTTTAAAATTCTCTGCTGACTGCATATCTGCTTAGTAATGGCTAATCTACCATTTCTAAGTATATGTATGTTAACAGTGGCTGTTTCTCCTAAGCTGTCATGGCTTAGTGGTTCAGTACTTTGATTATGGTGCACAGAGTCCTGGGTTCAAATCTTGTCATTCATTTTATTTGAATACTGTCCAGACAGGCTAGGGGGTGTGGCTGTGTTTAAGCAACTTTGCTCTACGTTGCTCCATGTTGCCCTACGGTGTGCCAGTTGGCAAGGCACGCACATCCGCATATACCGATTGCACTGGGTAAAGCGCTATTTAACTATGGGTAACTCTGTTGCGCTGGGTAACGTTCTGCCGAACTACAGGCACCTATATTGTGCTGGGTAAAGCTCTGCTTAACTGTGGGCAATTATATATCAGGATCCTTTAAAAATATATATTTTGTTCACTGATACATAGGCCATTTCACTGTTTTTTAGTACTATTTTAATCATATATGTCAGGTATTATTTCATATACTGATTTAAAACATAACTAGGAAGGGGAATAGTGGGACTTGAACTGTGAATGTCTCGTCTTTGTTCGAATGCTCTACCATTACGCTATTGCTATTTGGTGGGATTTGCATAAACATTCTTTCTTATGCTCTTCCATGTCGGGATTGTTAACTGCTGCTAAGCAATGGGCACACCCGCGCACACACGCGCAAATACGGGCAGCTATTTCTGGAATAAAAAAAAAAATAATTTAATGTTTTACTTTTTATAACTGTGATGGGGGTTTATAATGTCAGGGAGTGTGGTGTTGGGTGCATGGACATTTGAGCGGACTCGCTGTTCTGTGTTTACATTTTTCTTTTCGAACCCTTGCAGGAGCGTGGACATTTAGATGGCTTGGCAGTCGGACACACCCCCTGCTTTCCTACATGGTCCATGTTAGACTTGCGGTTGAGTCAGCGTGCCCTCATGAATATTCATGGCATGCTGACATCATACCATTCAACTGCAGCCTCTGAGTAAGACTTATTTAGTCTTACACGGAGGATTTGTGAATCCTGGGGACAATTTTTAACAAATAAAGAGAGATTACAAACAGAGACACTATGAGGAGAAAAGAATTTGGAAAAAGGAAATGATATAAAAAAGTTAGAAGTTATAAGAAGTGGCAAGTTAAAACTTTGGGACAAAATTCATGGACTTGCAAAAGAGATATGTATAAAACTGAAATTGATCATTGTGTAGTATCAGGAGGTTTATTTATAGGAAAAGGAGAGCTAATTGAACTAGGATTTTTTGATCATCTTGCAATCTGGCTAGAGATAAAAGAAAACAAGGAATATATAAAAATAGGCAAAGGAATTAAAAGGATAAAATTAGTTTGAATGGTGGATGATATTTAAGGAAAAATTTAAAAAAAATTACAGTGCAACATGAAGAGTTGAAAGTAAAGAAAAAAAATATAAAAGAACATGTAATGATGCATTGGAAGATTTAGAACATAATGACAGAAATTACTTTTACAAAGAAAAAGAATTATATGAATTATATGAAAGAAATCAAGAAAAAATACAAGAATTGTTATATAATCAAAGATGCTTTTTGCAAGGAAAAGTGGGGAAGTATCTTAAGCAGATTAATGAAGGAAGATGCTGAGAGAAATAAAAAAAATGTAAAAGGAGAAATAGAAAAAACTCAGGAAGTATTCTGGATAGTGTGTACAATACGTGCAAGAAATTTTAAAGAAAAATGTAGGTAGTAAAAAAACATGGAAAGCAAAAAAAAGCTAACAGAAAAAGAGAATAATTTATTGGAAAACGAGATTTCTATAAATGAGCTCAAGTATTAGGACAAGTAAACACAAATGTGGCTGCAGGCCCAGATGAAGTACGGTATGGAATGTATAAAAATTTAATGGTCTGGCAAAAAATATTTTTTTAAGATTTTGAATGAATGGTTAAATGAAGGTTTTATGTATAAAATTATTTAGTGAAATATTTAAATTCATATGGAAAATGAAGATAGAAGAGATTTAAAAAAAATGGAGACAAATAGTATTGACTAACAATGATTATAATATCTTTATGAAAATAATACAAAAGTGATTTGAAACTAAAATGGACACTATTATGGAAGACAACATATATAGTGTAATGGGGAAGGGTTGTCAATAAATAGTAATGATAGAGGAATTGTGGATGATATGAACAGAAAAGAAGTTAAAATCTTGAAAGTGATCTTAATTAGGCATTTAACACATTTGGGCATGAAATCTTATGGATAATAATGAAAGAATAAAATATAAGTGAGAAAGTTAGGAAATTGTGTATGTCGGCATATAGTAACAATAAAGTAAAGCACTTGTAAATTGCTAATAGGCAGAACAATCTGCTGAAGGTGCAGACACTGTCTTCTTTAATGAAAAAAAAATAAAACAAAGATAAGGAGTTAAATTAACATATCCCTGTTAAACCTTTATTGAAGTCAATTGATCTGTATCATTAAGCTATATATATATATATATATATATATATATATATATATATATATATATATATATATATATATATATATATATATATATACATAAATGTACTGTGTTTTTATTTAGATCTGTTGAAGTACTGTGGTTAAGTATGAAAGCGCTTTTCTTTGTTTTATTTCTTTTCATTCATTAAAGAAGACAGTGATTGCACCTTCAGTGGATTGTTCTGCCTATTTGTTTATATACTTGTAAATAGGTGATTAAGCAAAGTGGTACATATGTAGAGTGATGTAAGGTGGGGATGTCCAATGAGTTGTATACTCTTTGCATTAGTCATACATGTGATAGTATGTGAAATAAATTACAAAATGAATGAGGTGGACTATATAACACTTTGAAGGGTTAAGAATTCTAGATCTGTTAACATATGCAGTTGACATTATAATAATTGTAAAAAACAAAATTCGGATAAAAGAAGTAATAATTTACACAAGCTTACACAGATGAGTGTCTAGATGTGATAAGAATGTTTTTTAATAAAGAGAGAAGTAAAGGTTTAGGTGATGTAGTAAAGATTGGGGGTATATATATTTTACAATTAATGAAATTTCTGTGTTAGGTATATAATTTGGGAATAAAGATGTAGTAAAATTCAATGGGTAAAAACAATAGAAGAAATAAAGCAAACGTATATTCTGGAGAACATATAAATGATCAGGCAGAAAAAAGTACTGATGGGGAAAATAGCATAATTAGCAATTGTATTTATGTTGCCAACAACATTTGAAAAGGAATTATTGCAGATAATGTTTTCATTTATATGGGTTTCTGTATTAAACCCATTAAAAAGAAGAGTTTTGTGTGTAAGTAAAGAAGGAGGTTTACAGTTAATTAACCCAGTGGCATACACTGATTCATGAAATTTCTACAAAGTGTTAAATGTCCCAGTGATCAACAAAATACACGAATCCACCAACAAGTAGCGTAAAACACCAGGAGTCTGGAAACTATGCTGAGACAACTTGATTTATTTGTTGATAGAAACAAAGGTTAAGCGCTTTCCACAGTAAGAAACTGTCTTCATCAGAACAAAGCGTACTAAAATTCGTCATCTTATATACAAAATTCCCACACAGAAAACCCTCCCTTAACATCAATTAATCAATTATTTCATTGCTTACTTAATTTATTTGACAGAAACTTAAACTAAAAATCTAAAACCGAGCGTATCACAAAATTCATACATCCAAATACTGCCAAATGAATACTGTATATAATATTATCTATAACAACTTAAAAAAGATAAAAAAGTTATAAAAAAATTCATGTATATCTCACTAATATATAATATGAATAATTTGAAAAGAATTATTGAAATCAAATCAAAATACCAACAGACTAGGAAAGTACAGAGAACAGGTACAAAAAAATGTGGTCAATGTAATTTCTGCAAATATATATTGGACACACCCAATATTACACTTAAGAACTGTTTAAGAAGTAAGATCTGGTTTTCCAATGGTAACTGTCTGACCAAACATATAGTCTATTTGGGTGTTTGCCAAACTTGTATGAGCTATTACGTGGGGAAGACCGACCGTTGTTTAAAGAATAGAATTTATGATCACACATATTGTATGAGGAAGTGTGATGTGAACAATGCTTTGTCGAGACACCTTATCAATAATCCACAATGTAAGATGTTTAAATTTGCCATTTTGGATGTGATCACCCCCAACCCACGAGGGGGTAATATTAAGGCAGTAGTGGGGGAAAGGGAGATCAGGTGGCAGATCAAGTTAGATGCAGCTACCCCCCCCCCCCGGGCCTCAATGAGGTGATCCCTACTAAGCCTCTTGTTAGGGTTTAAATACAACATGTAATATTTTCATTAGGGATATATCTTATAGTAGTACACCACATGTCCATAATTTTTTACAATAGGTAGTGAGTTTATTTTTATTGTAGGAATATTAGGTAGTTAGGTGTAAAATATGTCATTATATTCATATTATATATTAGTGAGATATACATGAATTTTTTTATAACTTTTTTATCTTTTTTAAGTTGTTATAGATAATATTATATACAGTATTCATTTGGCAGTATTTGGATGTATGAATTTTGTGATACGCTCGGTTTTAGATTTTTAGTTTAAGTTTCTGTCAAATAAATTAAGTAAGCAATGAAATAATTGATTAATTGATGTTAAGGGTGGGTTTTCTGTGTGGGAATTTTGTATATAAGATGACGAATCTTAGTACGCTTTGTTCTGATGAAGACAGTTTCTTACTGTGGAAAGCGCTTAACCTTTGTTTCTATCAACAAATAAATCAAGTTGTCTCAGCATAGTTTCCAGACTCCTGGTGTTTTACGCTACTTGTTGGTGGATTCGTGTAAAGTGTTAAATGTGATAAATGAAAAAGATGACAGATTAGTAGTAAAACTGTATAAATATAAGTATGATAGATTTTAGGGTATGGTAAAAAAAAGTAAAAGAGAAAAAAATATATAAATGAAGAAATAAATGCTACCAAGAAGAAATATTTTGTGCGAAAAAATGATGATATAGAAAAAGATAGAAAAGTATGGTATAATAATTTAATGATAAAACATCACTATATAAAACCATGTAATGATAAAACATTACTATGTATAACCATAGGAAAATCTAACAGATGAAAAAAATGAACGCAATAAAAATAAGACGCAAATGATGTAATCACAATGTCAAGATTTTTTGATGGAGATGTCTAATAGAAAAGTTGTCAGTAAAAGGAAATATGCCATATAAAAAAGTGATAGAATATGTTTATATTGTCATGAAGAAGAAGAAACTACAAATATGTGTTTGAAATGTAAAAGAGTAAAAAGTTATGAAGAAAACTATGTAAAGAAGTTTTTTTTGAAGATATAAATGACGTGGGTAAAATAAACATATATATGATTAAATATGGATGTTACAACAATAGAAGTAAAGAATATGTTAAAAGAGTTGATAAAAAGTTATTTTATGTTATATGGCTTATATGGAATGAAAGAATAAATGAACTTATGTTTAATGGTAAATGGATTTTAGCAACAATGTTAAATAAAATCAGATGGTGGTTATGGAAAAAGGAGTGGGGGTCTAATAGGAATGAAAATTTAGCATGACTTTAAATGAAATTATGAATATGTGTAAACAGATTTGTATATTTATGTATTTGTACATATGTAAATATTTGTAAATATGTAAATATTTTCTAAATAAAAGTTATTTTTATATATAAAAGAAGGATCCTACAATCAATCATGTTCAGTATTTGCACAAGTGCTAGCTGTAAATATGTGCACATGAACTGTTCCTAGCAGAATTGCAGCTGGGAGGATGGTGTGTGAGATGGAGGATTCAGTGCAGGGACTGGATGTAAATGCCAGCACTGGGAGGGAGACTACAGACACAGGAGAAGATTCAGAGTTGTTATTTCAGTAGCAACTTTATGGAACAATGTTCGAGTCGAGCAGAGAGGATTGAATCGTTATAAGCCTCCAATTGAGAGGATTGTAGGATGATTTATTAAAAGACCTAATCAATCAAAGTGAGCCAGAGAATGAGGTATCAAGGGGGGATATTATTGAAGAAATACAGGAGGAAAGCACAGAAGGAAGACCAGAAGAAGTTAATGTACAGATGAGGAAAATGTATGCAGAGACAGTGGCAATTATACAAGATGGGCAGAAGGAAATGAAAAAAGAGAACATGCCAAAAAGAAAATTCAAGGCAAGGATACAAAGTAAAAAGTGCTAGGCACAATACAGATATGTGATATGGGACAATTTAATATTACCCTTGGAAGTGAGAACACAAGATGTAAGAGATTTTAGTTTGATTAATGAGGAGCCATTTTGTGACATTTATTTTGAAACTGTAAGAGGCATGGCAACATGTTTATGGGAGTATGAAAAAAGACAAAATAATAATCCATGGAATGAATATGTAATCAAAGCATTATTCTGAAAGACAAAAAAGAAAATGTATGTGTAATATAAAACAAAGGTTGAAAGCGAGATTTTAAAATAACATTTAAAAGTATTAGCAAAGAAGAAATAATAGACATTTCAGTTATGACAATAGGGGTTTATGGACTGGGGGATGGGATTGTAATATTATTTTAAAAATGGATGTGGAAAAAAACATACATATTCCAAGCATTATAAATGTTGAAGGCAACAAAGGTGTTGTAAAATACTGAGGGCAACTAAAAACTTTTTTCTTTTGTGGGAAAGATGGACATTTAATTAGTAACAAAGATAAAAAAGAAATGCTATATATATATATATATATATATATATATATATATATATATATAGATATATATGTATATATAGATATATATATATATGGTAAAATGGGTCTATATTAAATCATTAAATGATTAGAAAAGTGAAAGATGATTTATCGACCCCATGTAAGCAAAAGCTTACAAACTCAAACGCATAGAACAGTGATTTTTTTTCCAAGGTAAAAAAAAAAAATCGCTGTTCCAAAAAAAAAAAAATACTTAAAACATAACATAAAGTGGGGGGCTCCCCCCCCCACACTCCCTTACTTAAATATACCAACTCCAAGATCGCACTACAGTGACAAAAACAGCAAAGTAACGGATGCAGCCAAGCGGTTTCTTTCCCAGAGAAAGAATTCTCTTTTATGCCGCTTTGTCATTTGCCTTTTCATCTTTTCAAGTACGACCAAGACACAGTCGAAAGAATGTGTCTTCAGTCATCTACTAAGAACTCTGTAACATGGGTCATGAAGCAAAGAATGTGAACTTGAATATTATAAATTTAAGAAAACAGGACATTTATCGATGGATTGTAAAGAAAAAGAGAATGAACAAAGTATGGTTAATCAATAATAATGACAAAGAATAAAATTAAAAGGAAGAGAAGATTGAAATAGATGAATGTTTAGAAGAAAAAAAGGAATATAGTATGAAAAATAAAGTAGGACAGGAGCTAGGGACAGAATATGAAGCCAGTGATAAAGATATGTTGGAAAGTAGCAAGAGGGAAAAAAGACACTTTTAGTAAAAGAGTAAAAGACAGAAAAAGAAAACGTAAAGGCTTTATAATAAAGGATAAGAAGAAGGGAAATAGTTAACAGGTACAAATTTAAAGCAAGCAACATAGGAGGAAGAAGATATCCCCCCAAAGTAAGAAACAGACAAAGGAATAACTAGAGAATTATTTCAGTTAATGATAGCATGAATAATATAACAAAAATAGGAGTTTTAGAATGGTGTAACAAATGTTATGTTAACATTATTATTTTAGATGATTTCTGATTTATGAATAAAGACTGCAGACACAAAATGTATGGGATGGGAAATAATATGGAACATTGGAAATGAAAAGTATTCATGAATAGCAATATTATGTAGGAGAGTAATAAAGATATTAGATGTAATGTTAGTAACAATAGGAAGATTAACATTCATTCATTCAAAGATGGCTGCCATTCTGTAAACACTGCTGACCTGCAGCTCCTTAATAAACCTGAGGAAAATCTGTAACCTGAGTCGATGCCAAGAGGTTTGAACATCAAATTAAAGTAAAAAAAGATACATCTACACTTAATTAATCTATAACCAGGAAAAAAAGTGGAAAAAAAAAGTCTTTATCTATCAGGATTCCAAGTGATTAGCTAGCTCTGAAGAGAGAAATAAACAAAGGACTGTCTGCATTCTTCATTTTACCTATCAGCTTGGGGAAAGGAAAATGTCACAAGAAGGAAAAAGCATGGAAACAACTACTACCAAAACAAAGCTGTCGGAATTACAGTCACCAGTAAAGGATGGGAGTGCAAAAAAACAAAGAATTACTAGACAGCAGGAACAACAGAAACCAGAGACTAGATCTAAAACTGATCAGCCACTGAACATGGACAATATCAAACATGCTTTATTGCCTATACAAGAAGCTTTAAAGGACCTGACTACTCAAATACAAACTTTTGGAGTTTCATGTAATCAGTTGCTGCAGAGAATGGACAAAACAGAGGCTAGAATTTCAGAAACCGAGGACAAAATGGACTTGCTGGAGAAGAAAACAAAGGTACATGATGTGGAGTTACAAGCCATGCAAAGCAAACTTACTGATTTGGAAGCGAGGTCTAGGAGAAATAATATTATTATTAGAGGGATCCCTGAAAACATTCAGTATGCAGAGCTAATACCAACTATAACACAAATACTTGAAGTTTTGTTAAATGATGCTGATGGAGTGAAACAAATTGTTATCGAAAGGGCACACCGAGCACTGAGAGAGGTACAAGCTTCTAATATGCCTAGACCTGTATATGCTAAGATATTGAACTTTCAAGATGTTAGCAAAATACTTTTTACTGCAAAAAAGAATGGTTGCTTTGTTATGTGGAAAAATAATAAAATATCACTGGCTCAGGATTTACCACTGCGAGTAAGGCAAGCTAGGCAGTCTTTATCTGCATACTGTAAATTTCTGATTGACAAGCAAATTAAATTCCAGATGAAATATCCTAATGTGCTTACATTTATGGTGGATGGGATTAAATACTCTGTTTCTACTAAAAACAAGGCAAATGGAGTGTTTCTGAAGGTTTTTAAAGTTTTACCTGCATCAGAGGGCTGAAAGAAACTTCCATTGAGACTGGCATGCTCCTGAGGTCATATCCAGTATCTACTATACTTTGAGGCTTAGGTAATCCTTTGTTCCCTGCTTAAGTCATTTAGGCCTCTGTAAAAGCAATAAAACTGTTTGTTTGCGATAATCCGAGGGTCTGCTGGCCGTTTTCCGAACTTTTATGACCTCTACGAACTTTTTTCGTCGAGTGGTAAACAGGAAATCTATTGAATGCAGCTGAGAGTGTGGATTTCGATGTAACACTTCCTGTGGTCTGGCTGCGAAAGCGGTCCCCCGTCGCGAGTATTACTGATGGTTTCCTGGTTTGAGAAGCTGAAAAGAACTGACATAATGTGTTAATGTTTTTTTAACAAGTAAATAACATTAGAATATGTACGTGAAGCATATAATAACATCTGTTTTTCCTGTTTCTTTTTCCTTATGCTTATAGTTTTGAACCAAATTATATTTTTACAATATCTGCAGTGGGTGCAAGGTATAGCACTATATATATATGAATATAAATAGGTAAATAGTGGCTATTGGGTGGTGTTAATCAGACAACTAATGTCAGTATAGTTAGGAACTAAAGCATGCAATTGCAAAACTTTGATAATTGGTAGTTGCAGGCACTATGTATGGTACAGGATTATAATGTGGGATGCATTTATTTTTTCTGTCTGTTTCTTTTTGTTTTCTTTTTTCTTTCTTTCTCTCTCTCAATAAAAGTGGTATATAAATAATGATTGTAACAAAAGAGGTATTTGGGGTAGGTATAAGTAGCTAGTTAATATATTATTTTTTTTTTCTTTAAATGGTAATACTACCTTACAATAGAGATTTGCTTAATTAATAGTTGGAACATAAGCTGTAGAGCAATAGCAGTGTTTGTTAGGGAATGTTTAGTTTAGACTTTGTAGTAGCTAAGTTAGAATATATAGGTTGTAAGTTTAGGAAATGTTTTAAGTTTTATTACATGAAGCTTTTAAATATGTTTGTGTTTTTAACTTTGTTCATGTTTTTTCACATACCAGACCTATATAAGTCCTGGTCTAGGGGTAAAGTGGGTAGGCACTGGCTGGGGATGGGATGTAGGAAATTCTTCCAGATTATGTTTAGTATGCAGTTAATACATATCCATTGGATAATTTCCCTTTTATACTATTATTGGATAATTAGACCTGTCAATGTGGGAATTAAACTCATGGAACGTTAAAGGGCTCCAGAACTTGAAGAAGAGGAAGCTGTTACTACACATATTGCTACAGGACAAAGCACTGTTTGCATTTTTACAAGAAACACACTTGTTAAATGATCAGTGGGATGATATTAGGAAAAAGAACTGGATTAGAGCAGTAGTGGCATCAGAAGGTAAGACAAACAGTGCTGGAGTAGCTATAATTATTAAAACTCAATACAAAGACAAGATTTTAGACTCTAAAGTGGATCAAAATGGGCGATGGTGTTATGTTATTTTATCGGATAATGCGTTTGATAAACCTCTTTTACTTTTGAATATATATGCACCATGTAATGACCAACAAAGTTTCATAACATCATTATATCCAATCTTAACACAGTATGATGGTTATTGTTTTATTGTGGTTGGGGATTGGAATACCTATCAAAATCCAAAGTTGGATAGGTCTTGTCCACAAAGAGCATTTAATAAGCAGGCTGGGATAGCATTAAATGACTTCAAGGAAGATTTTCAATTATATGACCCCTTTTGTTATGCACATAATATTAATAATGCAATTAAGTATACCTTCTATTCACCATGCCACAAAATGTGGTCTAGGATAGATTTTTTCTTGATATCCAAAGAATTAATTAATTTGGAACCAGTAGTGGTTATACATACTCGATATCTATCGGATCACTCAAAAATTTCATTAAGGTTTTCTAAAGATTTAAAAGATACAAGAATGCATAGAGGTTAAAATTGGTCACTTAATCCAAATCTGTTAAATAAAAAGGATATAATAGATGGAATTGTAAAATATCTGAAAGGTTTAACAGATAGGATGAAGCTTCAGGAACATACTCGTGATATTGAATGGGCAGCAGCTAAATCTCAAATTAGAGGATTTATTTTGCAAAAAGCCTCATATTATAAGAAAAGGCAAAACATTGATATTCAAAAATTAGAAACAAAAGTGAAGCTACTCGAGAAAGAACTGATTCAGAATTTTAATGCTCAAACAGAGAAGGAAATGTTGAAATGTCAAAGGGATCTCTTCTTGCTGCATAATAGTAGAGTAACACTTCAGGAGCATAGGTCTTTAGTGAAATATGCCAATAATGTTCAAATACCGTCAAAAGCATTGGCAAGGATTATAAATCAATCGAAAACAACTGTACATATTTCGGAAATACAATGCAATGACACAGTGTATTCTAAAACTGAGGATATTATTGATATTTTCGAAAAAATCTATACCAAGGTTTATGAGGGTCAAATTGACAGGTCTATACATAGACAGAATAAAAGATTCTTGCAAAAAATTAATTTTCCAAAAATAGAAGAGAGTCTGCAAGGTGATCTGATTAAACCTATATCTTCAGAGGAAATAGTATATGTAATTCAACATATGAAAGTACATAAGTCATCAGGTCCTGATGGTTTGACAGTTGAATTTTATAAAGAGTTTGCTGATAGTTTTGGTAAAATATTGTCTCATGTATTTAACTACATAATCAGAAATAAAATTAGTGACCCCCACCTTAATGCGTCAAAAACAATCTTTATACATAAAGCTAATTCAGACCCCCAAAGCCCGGATAATTACAGGCCAATAGCATTAATAAATGTGGATATGAAAATTCTAACTACCATTATAGCATGTAGATTAAAAAATATTATGATCCATTTAATTTCTAAGGAACAGGCTGGATTTATGGCAACTAGACAAACTAGTGATAACACACTTACACTACATAATATGATGATGTATGCAAACAAAACAACTCTAATATTTATGCCCTTATAATAGATGCTCAGAAAGCATTTGATAGAGTGGATATAAACTTTTTGTTTGATGTGTTGCCTTATTTCAATATGCCACAGGAATTTATTCAGATACTACAAATATTATATAGTAATCCGTATACTACGTTATATATTAATAGGAGTTATTCTAAAAGAATACAGATTAAAAATGGTACACGGCAGGGTTGCCCTTTGTCCCCCTTATTGTTTAACCTTTATTTAGAACCTCTATTTTTATATATTAAGCAAAATTTGTATCATAATACACCAATACTTTATAGGAATAAATTAGTAATGTCGGCAGTTGCTGATGATCTTATTATTTATTGTACAACCCCAATTTCTGATAGTGAAAAGATATTAAATGTTATAAACGAATTTTCAGAAGTCTCTAATTACAAAATTAATTTGGAGAAAACTAGTATTTTCCCGTTAAGAACCCCTAAACCTTTTTAATTAATGTCCCTGGTGGGGAAGATATCATGTAAAGAAAATATCAAATATTTGGGTATTAGCTTCTCTATGGATAATAAGGACTTTTACAGTAATAATATTAAATGAGTATGGGAACTAATAGTAGCTGATTGTGGCAGATGAAGGAATTTAAGATTACCGGTATTGGCAAAAGTATCAATAGTGAAAATGAATATATTACCACAAATGTTGTATATCTTTAGGTCTGCTCAAGTATCAATTACAAAGACAGTTTTTAAACAAATTCATAAAGATCTAGCTAAATTTATTTGGGAGCCAAAGAAAACTAGAATATCGTATGAGAAATTAATGACCCCGAAGAACAGAGGAGGACTTGAGTTACCGAATTTTGAAGTATACTATTTAATTGTGAATGCCAACAGGTGTTTAAGAATTGCTAAGTACGAGGTAATTAGTACAAAGTGGATACCAACTTGGGTGGTCTTGAATTACAAGCATATTTTAGATCGGAACATAAATCCTAAAGCTTTACCCTTTTTGGATAAAAGTAGTTTGATAAAGTATGGGATTATGGACCACTTAAAAACATATGTGTCATCTTTGCAAAATGTATTCCACTCAGTAGACTTGTTGCAATATATGATGGTTTTTCAGCCTTTCCATAGGAAGCCCAATTTTAAACTAAATAATCAGTTGATTGATCTTAGTAAATTCCCATTAATAGTTAATTTGACTCTGATTGATGTTTTTAATAAATTTCATTTATCGGCTTCGCAAGTTAGGCAGGAATTGAATCTTCCTAAGAGTTATATGGTTGTCATGAGACAAATCAGAGAACTTGCTCTGAGTCATTTTGAAAATTTTAAACCGGTAGTCGGAATTGTGGATAAATGCTCTGAATTGTGGCAGGCTCTCCAACAGGAGGTCAAATTTATAACAACAACAAATAAATTAATTAAAGATTTAAAATTCCAGGATAAAATTCTGTTGTCAGGGTATTGGGTAAACAAAATGACAGTAGCAGATAATCAGGTATTAAAGGCAATTGATTTAACAATAAAATCGGTCTCTTTTCAAAAGTTGATGTATACGCAGTTGATGATTTGGAATAATGCTTATTATACTCGTCTTAGGTTACATAAATTTAATCCTAGGAATTCTCCAACTTGTCCATATTGCACAAATCAAACGGCGGATCTTCTTCATATGTTCTGGAGCTGCAAGTGTATATATAAACTTTGGAACTCTCTTAGAACACAACCACAAAAGATGGGTTATCAAAGTTCAACGTTATCATGGGAATTTATGATTCTACATGTTCCTCCAAGAGAGCTCTCTAGGTCACAAACTATAATATGTATGAATATTTTTTTGCTGATGAAGTTATATATAGCTACAAATTGGTTAGAACCAGACAAGACATCATGGGATAATTTCAAGCTTGTGGCTATAAAGCATATATTAGCACATAAATTACTCCTGAAGCAAAGTAACAAAAATATTAATAACCCGAAAATATAGGAAAAGGTTTTTAACATTATATTAGCATAATACTGTTATTAGGAATATATTAAAGTTTGGATGTATATGTGGAGGAAACAATGTTTTGAAAACATGTATGATATGTATGGACGCAAAGTACTTTTACAAATGTTTTGGCTTTGTTTTTCTTCCCTGGTGTCTTCTTTTTTGGAATAATGACGATTTTTATATGGAAGCATTTCATGTAGATATTGTATATAGTTTTGATAGTAATAGCAGTGAATTATATGTGTGATTTTATTGTATTTTGAAAATATATATCAATAAAAATTTATTATGGAAAAAAAAGGAAGATTAACATTCATAGATATAAGGTGACGAGAAAAGGTTTACAGAGTAATAGATATTTATGTTTATGTGACTTGTAAAGAAAAGTGGAACTTATTTAAAAAAACATTAGATTATGTTGATGATATTGTAAATTGCTGGGAATTTTAACTGATTTAAAGGGAAATAAAAAGAAAAGAGGAAACGATGAAACAAAATGTTTGAAGTAATGTAATATAGAAAACTGATTATATGGACAGAACAACATGGACATACAGAAGGGGTGTTTTAAAAACTGAAATTGATTAAGTTATAAATTCAGAAGGTATATGTATGAGATAAGAAGAAACTATGACAACAGGCTTTTCAGACCCCTTAGCAATATGGATAGAAATTAATCAAAATTAATACTATATAATAATAGGAAATGGTATAAAAAGAATAAATGAAAAGTTTGGAATGAAAAAGGAAAGGAAGTAATTATTCAATTATGAAAGGATAATATTACTAAGAAAATATCTTTAAAAGAAAAATGTAGAGACAGTTATTTACATGGAAAAAAAGAAGTAAGAAAGAAAGAAAAATAGGAATATGTTGAAATATTCAGAGATGCAATGGAGAATTTAGAGAACAATAGTAGAGAATATTATGAACGAGAGAAATAAATATTCAATAGAAATCAAGATAAAATGAAATAATTACTATATAAACAAAGGCAATTTTTACACAGAAGAAGGAAGATGTATCACCAGCTGTAAGTAAGATAGTGAAGGACGATAATGAGAGGAGATAAATGAAAGATAAAGTGGGTAACTTAAAAATCAACAATGAATTATGGATACTGTGATAAGCTAAGTAGAATAAATGCTTACAAAAAAGACAAAATGGAAGGATATGGGAAGTAAAAAAATTTTCTGAACAAAATAACAGAGAATTTGAAAAAGAAAATGCAATATGTGAATTAAATAAAATGTCTGTCCCCTTAGAGCCTAGATAGCAGTAAAAACTCATCTGACACCTCCCTACCATCTACCTCACTTTCTCTTCAACCAGTTTCTTACCTTCCACTCTAATATTAACCCCTTCCTCTCCAAAATAATCATAAAATAGCTTCCTTTCCTTCAAGCTCATTTTCCTAACTTTACCTTCAATTGTCCCTTCCACACACCCCTCTCCACAGTATCTCTGGTTAAATTTGTCTGCATACAAACTTCATTTATGGCTGTGAGAGTTCGGATATAAAAGCTGTATGATTTTTTTTATAAAACTGATCTTTTCATGCTTTACAGATATTGAGTATAAAAATGACATTAAAATGGATAGCTGGATGGGAAATCACCTATTTATCCCACTGTTTAGCACTATAATGGAAATAAAAACATGTATTATGGTAAATGTAAGTTTTTTTACACTGTAATTCTGAATGTTTAGAGATGTGTGTAACTGCAGTCTGAAATGGAATGTTCTATAATTTTCCTGTTAATTGTAAGAGACAGCAAAAGTAGCTGGCATACGGTTTCTGTTTTCTAAAGGGAAATTCAACAGCCATGTTACTAAATCAAACTAAGAGAGTAGCTAGCTATGAGCAGTATTATAATGATGTCAGAGGGTCCTGTACCATAACTTATTCTACTTAAGGTTCCTCAAGTACAAAAGTTCACTAAGTGTGACCGTAAGATGGAAAACAGAATCCAAGATGTGAACCAGATGCAGATATCATTATTTAGTAACAAAACAATGATATGCACCCATACATATACTTTTTTTACGTTTACAGCATGAGTAGTTGTAAGATCCTGCTTTATTAAAATTTTATCATGTGTACCTCATGTTATACTAATGTCTTTTAAGGTATAAAAGGGATGTCTTTGTTTTAATTCTTTGGGATCATGTTAGAAAATTCTTGATCCCTCTCACGAGTTGTAATTTGGAATACATATTATGTTTATATAGCCAGATATTCTGTCTGTATGTCTTTGCAATATTATTTACCTTAACTGCACTCATGTCTCTCGTAGATGTGGTAAAATGTCCAACATATCCTTATTCTGGGTTATTTGTGCATAAAATATAAATGCAAAAAAATACAATGGGAATATAAGACCAGACCTCTTAAGGTCCTCACAGATAAACAGCCTAGTAATTACCTATGGACCTATAAAAAATGTTTTTTTTTATTAAAATTTAAGATGCACCTGTTCCATTGCCTTTAATGGTAGGAATCTTGTTCAATTGTTTTATAGGAAATTATGACAGCAACATTCCCTGAATATACCACAGATAAGTTTGTATCGTTTGGAGATGTAAGCTTTTAAACACAGAGAGGAAAATTAACCACAACAGCAAGCATTCTGGTATGGACCTTCTGAAAATGGTTAGCAGTTAAGGAGTTAAAAGGTATCTTGAGAGAGATTATTAATTCTATAACAAAAACATCTAGAATTCTGTTTTTCTCCTCATACCATCTCTCTTTTTAATAAATCAAATATTCTTATCTCCTTTCTAAACATAATTGTCATAAAAAGCACATGTATCATATGAAATTACATACTTGCTGACAATAACATAAGTAATGATGAAAATATATTTTCTAACTTCTCAAGAAAACAGTCTTTGACACTGCTTCAATGCTATTAATCCATATGGCCTTCTTGAATGTATTTTAGCTCCAACTAGGTTACTCTCCCTAAATTTCCTCTAATACCCTACCTGATACCCTAAGTTATCACCTCTCAACCTTCACTGTTGGAGAAAGAAAAACTAATCAATAAAAAATGAGCAGCACCAAAAATATTTGAAGAGAAATACAGGCAAAGGAATCCAGACATGGAAAACTGTACAATTCAAAAAATAAGAAGAAAAAGAGGAAAAGTAGAAAAGAAGATCAGTAATGGAGAAATTAAAGAAATAGAAATTGAGGTTTGGGAGTACCTGTGAAGTGAAGGATTCAGTGTAGAAAATCTAACTCAGAAAACACCACAGCAGGATAGAGCAATACACATCCAAATTAAGTAGAAATGAGTAGAATGGGACACAAGAGCTCAATTGCCACATGAAGAGATTTTGGAGTCTTTCACAGGAAACCAGTATAAACATTCACTTGAATCTGGACAGCAAAGAAAGGAATAGGAAACTGTGGCAACTCTGACACAGTCAATGTTGAGGCCACTGAGTTCCAATATGACAGAGAAACAGGGTCTATATCAGAACATCGAAGTATTAAAACTTTGAATGTTCTGATATCGAACACTATTCAGCGAACGCTAAGAATAGCGAAGCTGCAGAACAGCAGATTCTTTTCTCGGGAAAGAATTCAGTTGGCCGTTTCTGTGGCTTTGCTATTCTTAGCACTGTGGTGGAAAGTTACGGCTTGGGTTCAGGTAAGTGTGCGATTGTTTGTACATTAGGGTTGGGGCGGGTTAAGTGAGTTAGGGTTAGGGCACAGGGTTAGGTGAGTGCGCGATAGTGAAGGACCTTAGGGTTAGGGTTAAGGTAAATGGGTAGATAGTAGTGTATGTTTAGTTTAGTGTAGCGTTAGATGTAGGAATTTAAATGTATGTGTGTGGTTGCTGTTTGTTTGATGTGCTTGTGTTGTGTGTAGGTGTTTCAGAGCAGCAAATTTTTTCCATGGGAAAAAATTTGCTGTTCTGAATGTTCGATATTTTCATGTTTAGATGTTTTGAGGCCGATGAAATAGTGTTCGCTATTTTCATCTTTCAATAACTTGATATAAACATGAGCAACAGATAGCACAGGATGAAATTGAACAGAATGTGCCACAGGAAGACTCTATAGAACTTTCTATGGAATGCCCACAGGAAACAGAGAACAAAAAATGTGCCCTCATTTAAGAAGAAAATGAGCTAAGAGATGAGTTGCTTGATTTAATAGAGATAGATAGACGTATTAAGATCAATGAAAGAAATAGACCTCAAAGGGTCAATAAAACCCCAAAAGTTAGACGTCTGATAATACAAATGAGCACAGTAATTAGGACTGTCCATAGAGATCCATGTGAAATAACAGAACTAAACAGGATTTATTACTGTGCAACTAAATTAATAACAGATAAAATTCTACCACAAGAACACAGCATAGTAAGGGAAAGGAAGGGGAGAAATCAAATGCCATCATGGAAGTATTGAATAGAGACAACTATAAAACAATTAAGACAAGAATTGTCACTGTTAGAACAGTATAGAAGAGGGAATAGATCAACAAAAATACTCAGAAAAATAGACATGATAAAAGCAGTGCAAGTATTATAATCGATCAGGATTTATCATGCACTCTTGCAAATAATAAACTAAAAATATCAGCTCAGGCAGACAAACTTGGAAGATATACAAATAAATATAAAGGAAAAATACAAAATAAGCAATTTATTGATGACCCAAAAAAGTTGTATAGAGAACTGGGAAACAAGGTAAAAGGAAGTGAAAGACCATCAAAAATAGAAGAAATAGATGCATTTAGGTCACAGTGATGGTGAACCTTTTGGGCTTGGTGTGTCAAAAGTTCCTGGCACAAAATAATTCAGTGCACTTCACATGAACAACAAATGCAGAAACAGTGGGCAGGATTCACGAAGCCTCCGTGTAAGAGTTACAAGGCTTACACGGAGGCTGCAGTTAAACGGTGTGACGTCAGCATGTCATGCATATGAATGAGGACATGCTGAATAACACCTAAGGTTTACACGGTCCATGGAAGACAGTAGGGGGCGTGTCCGTAGGCCAAGCCCTGCAAGCGGACACGCCCCCAGAAGAGTAAAAGTGCCTAAAGTAAACCCCCACGACAGAGTACATGGAAATGTGAATAAACACAACACAACCCATGCCCCCACAGACTATGAACATAAAATTATATAAATGAACATGTTATATTTTTTTTAAATTGTAAAGATGTTTGCCCGTGAGTGCGCTCGTTTGCGCGGGTGTGCCCGTAGCTCAGCCACAGTTAGCAGTAAGTGGAAAAGCATATAAGAACTAACTATGCAAAGTAAGCCAAAAAGCAATAGCGCAGTGGTAGAGACGTCGGCCGAAAAGCAGGCAGTCATGGTTCGAGACCCCACAACATAAATTTTAATTTTTAGTGAAATAAGCACGAAACAAGCCCCTGACATATATGTACACATATAAAATTATATTTTATGTAAAATGTAATGCAATAGGCCATTTATTTTGAAGAAATGTGAGATAACAAAATAATAAAAAATGCCAGATGTGCCTATAGCTGAGCTACAGTTTAACAAGGTGAGTGCATCTGCCCGTAGGTGAGCATTGGTTTAACACGCTGAAACTGTGTGCCCCTAGCTGAGCTGAGCGTAATATGCGTGCTGACAGCCAAAGGAGGTGTAAACCAGCATAACCCATTTGCGCGGAGCTGAGCACTGCGCCAACAAGCTAACCGACGGGCAACGTTGAGCAAGCTGTAACAAAACTGCCTTTACACAGACACACCTCTTAGCCTGTCTAGACAGTCATAAAATATAAAAAGCAGTGGCCAGGTTCAATACCATGCACCATAGTCAAGGTACTGAACCACTAAGCCATGACAGCTGTACTTAGAAATGCAGTAATAGCAAATATATAGGAATGAATAGAAAGAGGAGCATGACAAAGTAGGTTTTGTGAAGTTGATACAATTCCAAAATGGCCAATCACAGATAAGTGCGGGAAAAACGGCATATATAAGCCCCATAGGCAGGAATACACAGCATAACTGATTGTAGAACTAACTTGCAGCCAGAATATCAGGAGTAGGTGAGGGTAGTTGCTTCCGAGCACAGAGGTGGGGCGTTGAGGAGTCCAGATATATGGTCTGGCTCCTTGTCCACAATCATGAGGCCCAACTCATGCAGGGCCAGGTCCTGTGGGGAGCATATAGGGCTGAGGCGTGGGACCATTTGGCTCATGATCTCACCAGTGCCACAGGGATTCCAAGGACTGGTGAGCAGGTCTGTCACCACAATGCGGACCTGAAAAGACGTAAGCAGGACCAACTGAACCTTTGGATCCAGAAGGCCCGGCAAATGCCCAACGCCCCACTACTGAGTAAGATACATCTAATTATGTATGTAAGAAATTAACCTAGCTGATATTATGGAGATGTGTATTCCAATATTACTTTATTTATATTACAGCTGCAGGTGTCCGTTCTGTGATCCGCAGAGCCTATGGCGATAGGCTGGTGCGGTTGCGCCACCAGGCAGGTCAGTAATCCTCTCGCTGTAACTGTAAATAAATATAAAATTATGACAGTTAGCAAAAGAGTGCAGTGTAGTCACTAAGTAATAAAATGTGCAAGTAACAGTGTAAGCGTGTTTGCAAGTATTGCTTGATTACAAAAGTGTGTTGCAGTCTGTAATCCAAACAGAAAAATGAAAATGTCTGAAATAAAGTCTGAAATAAAGATGCCCCACCTGTAATATAATAGTACACAACCTGCAGCAGGCTGCAAAGTACAGCTGCAGAAGATGAGCAAATCACATGTGTGAAATATATCCCTGTTGAAATACTGAAACATGACAGAAGTGAGACTGTTGGAAAGGATTGTAATAACTACAGGTAAAACATGTCAATAAAGCCTAGAAGTAAGTACCATCCTGAATTGTAAAAATAAAACAAGTGAGAGAGTGTGAGAAAGAGTTATGAATCTACCAATAAAGTAGTAATAACTCCTGAATAAAGTATACTGCAGTTAGTACAGAATGAAATGAATGTGACAAGCAGAACCAAACTGCGAAATGTGTTCAAAATGTTCCTGCAGCTGGAATGTGTATCCCAAAATCTGGATATGTTGCTCTCAGTCTGCAATATGCAGATAGTATGATTGTCTGAAATACCAAACATCCACAGTTGTCTATAGCTATATAAAGCAAATGTAGCAGGATGATGTAGCTGAACAAAGCCAGATATGAACGTGTATGAATAAAAATGAAAATGTATATTGATGTAGCAGTAACATTCCTATCACCAACTTGAAGTAGTTATCACATAGGAAACTGTAGGTAGAACTGTAGGGTTTATATATCTGCAGCTATTAGAAATGTACAGCATATGTATTGGTATTTGAAGGTGTTAATTATATTTTCTTCACCCTACCCTATAACCACATATAATCCATTCCACGTGAAATTGGTATGTGCAATCACAATTAACACCCCTGGACATTTGTCCTGTTGGGTCATACATATTTGCATGTACGTTGATGCATCTGCCCTGTTCATACATCCAAACCTGATGGCCTGTTGCCATCATTCAGCCCTGCATGTTGTTGGACTGTGTATTGCTGTTCAAAGTATGCATGTGTTATGCTCGCTGTTCAATGGTGTGAATATCTGGGTGTTTGGTTAATGGGAATACTAATGCATGCTGTTACAACTAATTGTGAATGGTATTGTATGTTACTAACCCAAACTGTCATGACATAATGAAAAATATAGGACTACAGGGAAGGCGGGTTCCAGCGGACCCACCTCTCCCACCTCAGCTGGCGAGTGTACCTGGCAGTAGTGCCCAGTCCGGACCCTCCTCCGGTGGCCCTGTGCCACCTGCGGGTGGAAGCACTGCAGGGGATGGGGGCTCGTCCCCCCTCTGCAAGTGTGGCCAGAGGAGAATCACCACTCACCCTCCGTAGCGTCCAGACTGTGGTGTGTAGGGAGATCCAGGAATCTGTTCTTGGGCCCCTACGCCAGCTTGAGGCACAGGTGACACAACTAACGGGCATGCCTGTTGCCCGGCCTACACAGCCCCCAGCACAGCCCCGTCCTGGGCAGTGAAGGTACAGTGGCAACTGCCCATGGGTGGGGATATCAGTTCCACTGTTGCCATCTGTAGGCTCATGGGCTCTGGATATCCAAACATCCGTCCCCGTCAATTGTGTAACCCCCCCACACATGTCATACACCGCCCCTGTATGCGTCTTGTTTGTCTTGTCTGTTGACCTACCCAACCTACCTCCCCAGCTATACCGACTTCCTTTACCTGACATACCACTCTCACCTGAAAAAAATAAAAATAAAAAAAGAGCACTCTGTACCCACAAAACAATTACGCCCCATACATAGCTGCCCATTTTGCACACATGTCTGCTGGACATGGAAACTGTCAATTACAATTGGCTGTACAACAAGTATTATTGTTGTCCTTACACCTCTCTCAGGGGTGTAAGGTTTCAAATGTCACACCAAATTACAAACATATGCACAGCTGTTGCTGATGAAGAAATGGGCAGCTACAGGCCTTACCTACATCCCTCCTGCAAAACCCAAGCTTGCTTCCCTACTGTCTTACCCTCTTTGTGACCCCTTTTTCACCACTTTCCTGTCACCCCATTTTCATTTCTTTCAAATAAAATAGCGCGGGTGTGCGCACTGTTAAGCGGTTGTAAGCGGGTGTGCATGGAGCTGAACGCCAGTGCGCATGCGGGAGCTCCGCGCAAACCAGCGCTAACCCGGTTACAACTGCTTAAAAGTGCCTTAGTCACTCTGAATGACAGGTCCTGTAGTCTGTTCAAAAGTAAAATAAAATCCCACTGTCAGTCCCGAACCCAGGACCTTGGAAACAGTAGTCTGCATGACTTACCACTAAGCCATGACTGTTATATAAAAACATTGTGCTACAATAAATATATCATGTAATAGTAGGAATGAATGTAAAGGGAATATAGGATGTGTAGTACACAAAGCATGTCATGTATGTTTACTGTCAAATCTAGTGGATTTCTATAATAGTAGTGTGTGAACAGAAACAGCCATGCTAGTTGGTAGCTAGTAGGTAATAATGTCAGTTATGATATATATATAAATATATATATATATATATATATATATATATATATATATATATATATATATATAGTTGTAGGTGTCAGTGTACATTCACACTTAGTACAGGAAACAGGAGAGATGAATAGAGAAATGTTAATCTACAACACAGCCTGACTTATGAGAGAGATACTAACCTTTACACTCACAGAACAGTGTCCACAGCATACCAGCATGGTCCCCTCCCTTACAGTCTGAAAGGGCAACGCCTATCTCACATACCCTTTTATAGCACTGTCCTGAAATCGCAGTGAGAACTGCAATCAGTACACAACTGGCTGCATGCAATTAGCAAATGCTGGCTAACAATTGGTGCAGAGGCCATCACATGGACATATGCAGATACCTACAAAAGCATCCTGTACTCCCAGTCCACGCATGCAATACTTTCATTGCACCATCTGGAGGAAGAGAGAGAGAGAGAGAAAGAAAGAAAAAAAGAAAATAAAAACACAAACAAAAACTACACTTAAGAAAAACTAAGTTGAAGCTGTCATCAGTGACAGTATCAAGCTGGGCTAGCAGCAGCAGGAACCTATACAAACGGTAATGCAATCAGCTGTGACAAACACAGGTAATGTAAAGTAACAATTTAATAGTCAACATACTGTGAACCCTCCATATGTGTTATTGGTCTGTATCTATATGTATGTCTATGTGATAAGTTGTGTGTACGTTGTTTCACCCAAAGGGGATGACTATACATTTCATGCCATTCAGTGTTAGGCCATGATTCTGGCACCAGTTGTCCGTTTCAGTGAGGCCTGTCTGTAAGATGTGTGTGTCAGCTAGTGTATCGACTATGGCGCCTAGTTTGCAGTCATCTGGGAACTTTGTCATCCACAACCCACCCATATTTGCTTTCACATCTGAGAAGTAAATGACAAACAAGAGGGGTCCTAGGACAGAGCCCTGTGGGATACCACTTGTGACTGGCTTTGAGTCTGACATGGCTCCTGCAATTTTGACTTTATGGATTCTGTTGTTCAACCAGTTTGCAACCCATCATGTGACATATGTATTAACATTTAAGCTGATGAGCTTGTCTATGATGCCTGAGTGGGGTATTGTGTTGAAGGCCTTAGGCAAGTCCAGGTAGGCTGTATGGACTGCTTTGCCCTCATCAATGGCTGTAGTTACTGTTTTGAAAAAGTCAACCAGGTTCAAAAGGCAGGATCAGCCCTTCACAAAGCCAAACTGGGTGGGATCAAGTGTCTGTACGTCCCCAATATCACTGTATATGAGTTCCATAATGAATCTTTCCATAGCTTTGCAGACCAGGCTGGTTAAGCTTATGGGGTGGTAGTTCCCAGGGTCTGTAGAGGTGCCTCCTTTGTTGAGTGGGACCACTGTTGCTGTACGCCAGTGTTCAGGTACATATCCCGTAGTAAGGCTAAGGTTAAATATCATTTTTATATGCTGTTGTAGCTCCTCTTGGAGTTCACGTAGCACACATCCAGGGATACCATCAGGTCCCATTGATGCTGTGTGTTCTGCTTTGCTGAGGGT